>NW_026932544.1:0-20000 GCF_032062105.1 Saccostrea cuccullata
TTTTGTGTAATATTTCATTTATTTTGTAATAATCATGATAATTTAAGATCAACTGTAATGATTTAAGATTATTTATTAATAGCCATTCTCTGTAACCACTTAAACTTCATTGCCACGCATGGTCACCGATTTTGATGAAACTTCACCCATGCTTAGTACTTGACACCAGATACAAATATCAAACAAAATTTCGTTGCTATGTGTCTCGGTTGCTATGGCAAAAGCCGGAAAAGTTTGAAAAATCGAGATTTCCAGCCACTTTAAATCTTGACTGTGGCTTAATAAAAACTAGAAAAAAGCAAACAAACCGTTCTCTCAAAAACATGACACCTTGATGTCACTTATACTGTAAAGAAACTGTTTAGAATATATCTCTAACTACAGTGGCGTAGCATCGTTTTTGAAAGTGGGGGGGGGGCAGCCAGAGAAAAAAATTTTTTTACTTACCTGAAAAAGTTGACAAGCAAAAAAAAAAAAAAAAAAAAAAAAATATTAAAAGTTGTCCAAAGTCGAAAATCCTATTTCGGGGGGGGGGGGGGGGGGGGGGAAGGGGGGGAAATTTTTTCATCAGTCACAACTACTTTCAGTACCAATTCTAATACTACACTTTAGGTACATCACTAAAAGTCTTAAAGTGCGGGGGCCAACCAGGCTTTCAATTAACTTTTCCTATCGTATAAGTACGGTTGGGGGAAAAAGGGGGCCAGCACCCCCCCCCCCCCCCTGTTGCTACGCCCCTGAAGTAAGTGGTAACCAAGGCTACATTTGGAATACATTTAAACTGCTGAAATATGCTGAAAAACACTCCGTATTCACTAATGGTAGGTGTTACATGCTCAAACTCAATCAACGACTTAAGAAAAACAATGAAAATATTATAACCTTAAGTATATAAGCATAAGCAATATTATTCTATAAATAACTTTTATGGTTGCCAGGGTAACACAGTGTAACCATGCAAAACCAGTAACTAAGACTGGGTTTATGCTACTGTCTTGAGGAAAAACATGAAAGTTCAAGACTAGCAAATTTGCATCCTTCGTACCTTGCAACACCAAAACCATAAGAAAAATTGGGTATAATTGCTACTTTGTAGTGTTACATGGAAACAAAGAACCAGTGCTTAAAAGTGAATTATTTTTCGCTGCATTAAGAATTAAATTGCCATTTAATCAAGATACAAATTAAAGGACTCAGCTTGAATGGTACTTATCTGTTAGAACTGAAGTTGAATATCATTTATTGATAAAATTTGATGAATAAAACAACACTGTTGCTATGGTTACCAAGAAGGGAAAATGTTCCATTTTGTGAACTTTATATCAATATTAAACCCTGTGTGCCAAATTCTTGCATCCACTTACGCTCTATTTAAAGAATCTAATCTGATTTTTTTCAAATGGGAATTTAAAACTTGGAGCACACAAACATCTTATAAAATTGATCATTAGTTATGAGGAAATGTGTTTTTTTTTAAAGATAGGATCAACTTTAAACATACATAGTGTTACTTTGAAGGCTTTCTGTGGTATAAAAACCTTTGCAACCATTGCCAACTAAAATGAAATATCATGTTTTGTACTTGGTATATGTTTCAAGGCTCTTTTTTCTATTATTTGGTTACATTTAATCCTATAATTGCTTTTTATTTTTTCGTGTATGACTTTATAAAATTCAATGAATATTTTTTTTTTACTTTTGAATACTTTGTTACCATGGTAACGTATGTAATAGTTGATTTACCAAACATGTTTATCATGCATTTGAGACATCTGACCTTCAACTTTTGGAAACAGTCATTGCCAATTGTTTGCTTTGCCGCAAATGTTAACTATGGGACTCTTACATGTTAAAAAATGCCATTTTTCGAACTTTAAGGCATGTTGCTATGGTAACTATAAAACATAGCAACCAATTTTTGCCTGACTTCAGTTTAGGGTATCAATGACTTTTATCATAGAGAGTTTGGAGAAATTCTGAGACTATGCGTGCCACAGCTCCTATATAAAATTTCAAATCATTACAGAGAATGGCTCTTAAATCTTAAATATAAATATGTGTTGTATTATCAAAATAATGACTTTATAATATGCGGTGCCACAGGTAACGGATCGTAAATGCTAATATCAATATGCTGCCCGTTTGCTCAGCGTGTGTGTTCAACAATTTTTAAAATTGTAATTAGTTGGAGATCAAAAGCTAGGTGAGAATTATTTCATTACAGCAATTATCTGCGTTAAATTGAGAACATATAATATGTGTTACTGAGAACATGCGATAGACGAATAATCCACCAGGAAGTTTGATTGTCAAAGAGGTAGAGCCACTTTGAGCTTTATTCGGCCCTGAGAATTTCTGAAAATTCAAAACCGCTCAGTTTAGGTTGCAAATGCAGTATTTATCACTTGGACTGTTGGTGTCCACGTATCTATTAATTGTGACGTAATTTCACATCTAGTCCATGCATTATGCCGTCATAAAATGCGTCATTTTCCTCATATCCTGTATATTCCTTTGAAAATGACCTAAAGTTGAAGCGTTTTTTTTCAATATTTCATATAGAGCACAACCTCTGATCCAAAATATGCCAATACATAAAGAAAGGTCTATTTCTGAAGATCAAAAAACATGTTTTATTTTTTGGATCGTGGGCTGTGCTCATATTTTAATTCTTTGTTGAAGGTAGTCAAATATGCATATTTTCTGCAAATTTCAAGAACATTGCAATTTCTCAAAGCCTGTTTTCTAATATTTGGATTCTCAAAACAAAATTTCATTATAGAACATGAAAGCACCAAGTGTCTACTTTATTTTGATATATGAAAATGGAAAGAGGGTGATAGTTAATTAATTGATATAAGTACAGGGCCATTTTACGCATAAGATGGCTCATGCTCTTTAATGAGCTAAACATATTTTCTTAGTCGATAAACTAGGCTTTATAAATGGCCAATTGTTTTTTCTTTCATCTCTATATTTCTCTACATCAATATTATATTACATTAAGTGAACCATCTTTTTTTAAGTCATTAAATTATAGTTAAAAACAATTAAGGGCGTAGCTATGAGACAAAGTTCTGCCTCATAGATTTTCAGTACCATCCCCTTCCTATATTAATTTAATACATCACAGGAGTCAGAAAACAATTCATTTCATTGAAAAACCTAATTGTTTTCATTTAAACAAATTAATAAAATATTATACATTTACTGACAGAGTTCGAGGACAACATGCGTTTTGTCGGACACAAGAACCAAACTGCATGTCTGCCTGAGGCCGTTAGGCCGAAGGCAGACAGTTTGGTTTGAGGGTCGACAAAACGCATTTTGTCCGAGAACTCCGTCAATAAATGTTTTGTTATACCTTTCATTTCAATTTTTTTCTACATACATGGGTGGGGGGTGGGGGGGGATGTTTATAGGTTCGAACTTCAGTACCAAAATTTTTTTCCAAACACCTTCAATTTCCCAATTTTTAACCTATATTGTGAGGCGTCTCTGGAAAGTGGGGGGGGGGGGGCTAAACCTACAAAGCAATATTCAATGTCTATACTAAGTATATACTTGGAAAAAAAGTGGAGGGGGGGAGCCCCCCCCCCCCCTTGCCCCCCGGTTCCGACGCCTATGCTTATTTTATATAACTTATATATGATATGCAACATGCCAAGTTTAATTTGATATTAGATTCCCGCGATCTGTGGCTGTGTTGGCTATATATGTGCCCTTTTTTGATCAAATATATTTTGAAGGAACTAACTTGTAACTCTTTGTTTAAACCCCACCCCCCAAATTTTTTTTTATCAAATTCTAAAAGAAAATTCCTAGTACTATTCGGAAATGCTGCAAATCAATTCAATTTAATGCTACGCTAGTTTTTGAAATGTGTTTTTTTTTATTCGCACTGAGGGTACAGTACCTTTTCAAAGGAAAAAAGGACGTAAAACAAAGTTTTTATTTACCATAACCTTACATCTTACCATACGTGTGTGTGAAACTTTGGTTGCGAGAGTGTTTGTGTGTGTGTTGCGGGGGGGGGGGGGGGGTTAGAGGAGCACAACCCTGGAACCCCCCTTTCAAAAATGGCTGGATCCGCCCCTGGTCACTGTTAAACACCAACGAATGAAAATGAGATTAAGCTGTTCCGCCCATTCTGTGACGTAAGCGGTCCAACATATCTCATCGACCGGTCCAACATCTCCCTCAGCGGTCCAACATCGTTTTTTTTATGCCCGCTCAGCAAAACATTAGATATGTTGGACTTTTTTTTCGTGTAGATTTGTATAGAAACAATTTTTTAAAGGTATAACAATGTACTTTTATGTCAATATGTTTCAAAATTCTTGAGATTAGGCTCTGCATGTAGTTTAAAATCCGGAAAGTATTTTTGTGGGAAAAATATTAAAATATACATGGACAAAAAAGGGGGCAGACAAACTTTACATACTCTTCTAATTATCACTTGTCTCATCATTATGTACCAGGCACGTAGCATCGCTTTTGAAAGTGGGGGGGCCAACCTGAGAAAAAAATTTTTTTACTTCCCTGAAAAAGTTGACAAGCAAAAAAAAAAAAAAAAAACCAAAATTAAAAGTTGCCCGAACTCGAAAATCCTATTTCGTGGGGGGGGGGGGGGTAGTGGCCAACTTTTTCAAAGCCAACTACCACTTCAAATTTTTTCCTTACAATCCTTGCTATCACTATACTATGGTTATAAAGTGGGGGGGCCAACCATCCCATCAATGAACATTTACTATAGCAAAGGTTATGTTGGGGAAAAAAGTGGGGGGGCCAGGCCCCCCCCTGATGCTACGTCCCTGTCTACTCCAGTCTCCAAATTTAATCTCCACGCATGGAAGTGACGGGCTCGCTCGACCAGGCAGCAGGAGGGCATTCGGCCAACCCCGCACACACACCATGGACTCATCGCGGAACCCCTACAGGTACTAACCGTGCAAACAGTGACAGTGATGCAGACACCAGATCAAATTCCGTTATAATGGTCCAGTTTCTTCCACATACTAGTATAGGACGTACAACGCTGGAGGCCAGACAGAAAATAATGAAATAAAGCTTTTATCATTAAATGTTGGTGGTGTAAATAGAAGACTTCAGTATACGGAATTTAATGATCTTATTTCTTCATATGATATAATTGGTTTGACTGAAACTAAAACAGACGACACTGATAATTTGCAAATACCTGGATTTTCTACTTTTTAAAAAAAACAGATGTAAATTATCTAGAGTAAAATCAGGTGACATTGCTTTATTAATTAGAGACTCCATTGTCAAATATATCAAAATAATCAATACAGATTGTAAATAATATGTATTATGGTTCAAATGCAATAGATCACTATTTCATCTCGAGGATGACATTTATTTTGGTATTGTATATATCCCTCCAGAAAATAGCAAGTATTCATCCCCAGATTGTTTTACTGAAATAGAACAAGAGCTCATGTCAATATCCAAAGATTGTAAATATTTTTGTTTGCTGGAGGATTTTAATTCCAGAGTGGGCAAATTGAATTATATAATATGACTTTATTATAACAGATGACTTTTTATAACAAATGTTAAACAATGTAATTCTGGTGTTGAAAATAACGATATTGAAACGTTTTTTGAGAATGTAAACATTCCTCTTGACAGGACTGTTCAAGATTTTTCAAATGATAACTTCGGTTATAAAATGATAGGTTTTTGTATAAATAATAATGTGTTTATCGTCAATGGTCGCGTAGGTAGCGATAGAGATGTAGGTCAGCACTCACTTGCAAAAATAACTACATGTAGTACAGTCGATTACGTTCTAGCAAGTATGGAAATGTTCAAACTGTTACGAAACTTTGACATCCTAGAATTTTGTGAAATGTTTTCAGACGTACATAGCCCTGTTTCATTTAGCATTGTTATTGAGCAAATTATATCTACCGTTAGTAACACACCTGTAAATAACCAATCACGTGTAACGCTCTGGTCGAATGACAAAGCAGACATTTTATCATAATGTTGCACACAATGTTTTCAGAACATTTTCTAAAAATGTTGAAAAAACATTTTTTAAACATGTTTTAATCACGTAAAAACATTTAAACATAATGTTTCACCCAATGTTATAAGAACATTTTCTAAGAAAGTTGTAAAAACATTTTCCTAAGTTGTATGTAAACCGAAGTTTTTGGATTGATCATCAGCTGATTTTTCATTCTTCCAACTGAAGATAACATGGATGTCACCATATTTGTGTTTTCCTAATAAAACTATGAATTTTTACAAAATATTGTCTTTTTTCTGCATAAATGCTTTGAGAGAGAAAAATAAAAAAAAAAGCGCTGCAGAATCAGAAAGAGCAGAACTTTTTCAGTCAGAGTAGCAAGTTTTATAAAATTCTGCCAACTCATAAATTAAAAGAAAATAACTACTTTTTTGAAATGCGCCGGGTCCATCAACAAGCGAGTTGACACCTATCATTACTGTAGCAAGAAATTCTAGAAAACGACTGAAATTTTGCGACTTTAAACTCCAATAACTTTTGTTCTAATTAAGATATCTTTATGAAATAAAAAGTATTATACAAGTTTTAATTACCTTTTTCCAATGACATAAAATTTGTATACAATTTCCCAAAATAAATAATTAGCTAGGGTTGCTAGTACTGTGGAATGTTTGTATCATTTTTATATGCCTGTACAGATGTATTATCATACAGACACATATAGATTCTATACATGTATGCATTGTTGCAACCACTATTGAAATAACGACCACTATTAAAATAATTATATCAATAGTGGTTGAAAATGCATTTCAATAGCAAACATAGTTAGTAACCACTATTGAAATACGACCACTGTTGAAATAATTTTATAAATAGTGGTTGAGAGTGCATTTCAATAGAAAACATAGTTAGTAACCACTATTGAAATACGACCACTATTGAAATAATTATTTCAATAGTGGGTGAGAATGAATTTCAATATAATAACCATAAGTTTCAACCAGTATTGAAATACGAGCACCACTGAAATAATTATTTAATAGTAGGTGAGAGTACATTTCATTATGGTAACCACTATTGAAATACTACTAGTATTGAAAGAAAAGTTTCACTGCGTCAGCAACTTTTGAAATTAATTATTTCAATATATATTGGATTCATTGTTCAATGCTCTGTTGAAATCAATAATTTAATCCATATTGAAATCGTTATTTCAAAAGTGAACATTATTTCAATAGTGGTTGCAATCTATGTTTGTTATTGAAATGAATCTCACCCACTATTGAAATAATTATTTCAATAGAAGTCGTATTTCAATAGTGGTTACTATCTCTGTTTGTTATTGAAATGCACTCACACCCACTATTGAAATAATCATTTCAACAGAAGTTGTATTTCAATAGTGGTTACTATTTATGTTTGTTATTGAAATGCACTCACACCCACTATTGAAATAAATATTTCAATAGTGGTCGTATTTCAATAGTGGTTATTACTATGTTTGCTATTGAAATGCACTCTCAATCACTATTGAAATAAATATTTCAATAGTGGTCGCATTTCAATAGGTGGTTACTAACTATGTTTGCTATTGAAATGCACTCTCAACTACTATTGATATAATTATTTCAATAGTGGTCGTTATTTCAATAGTGGTTGCAACAATGCATATTTAGTTGCACCAAAATCCATTGATATGCTTTGTGGAATGTTTGCAAGTTTGATTTAAGCAGCTTTAATTCTATTAGTGAAAATTCATGTTTGATATGTATCATATATTGACTGAATTGTAGATGTAAATAAATCATACATATGATGAAAAAAGCAACTTCAGCATTATGAATATAAATGAAATGCATAATTTTTCATGACGTACTAAAAAACAGAAAACAATTCACCATTGATGGAGTTAGATATTTTCATTAATAATTTCACATGCATATATTGCAATTTTAAAAACAGTATTGTTTCATGGTGAAATAATTCATAAATATAACAAGTGATTATTGTGCGTGTACACATTTTTTTGGCTTATAATTTCAAAAAAAAATTCTTGTGTATTACTATTAATTCACATTAAACATCTTAATAGTATTATAACTATTAGATTCATTTTAATTCATTTTTATGAAAGCTAGGAAATGATTATTATGTGACTCTGAAAAAATAAACTTCTTTGATAACATTTTTTTTTTTTTTTACATAAATTGGTTTTGGTCAAGAGTTATCTCCCCAAAAGAGTTGTTGCCCCTGATTACCTAATTTTTTTTTATCTGTCATTACCCATATATTAATTTTAGAACATCAAATAATGGGATCACCAGGCTCTAATTTTTACCTAATTGTAATCTGATACCTCAAAGGTACTTGGACACAGATTTGAAGTTATTATTTTCTCTATAATATTACGACTTATATCTTTTAATAGCATTTCACACAAAAATTAATTAAAACATCTTATTTCATATAAAAGATATTAAAATTTCAAATTTTTTGGCGGGTTTGATTGACACATCCTTGCACTTTCACAAATTAATTTTATTCTTAATCCTTAGGAACAGTGGCAATCTCGTTGTGTATAAATGAAAAATATTAAAACTATAATGCAGAAAAATCAGAGTAGACATGTTAGAAAGCAAAACAAACCCACAATATATTGGCAGTCCATGCAGTTTTGGTAAGCAGACTGTGACGCGACTGAACACACCCAGTGAATTGTAAACATCAACAAAAACAGAACTCGTGCCCTGTTTACAAAAACTGTGTACATAACACGGGTGTGCTTGATTTGCTAAACACTAAGCGCAGAATGACGATACTTGTGAATGGATTTTGCTTTCTAACATTTCTACTCTGAACAAAATTATTTTTCTGGATAAAAAATTTAATATTTCTCATGAATACACAACAAAATTGCTACTTTTCCTAAGGATTAAGAATAGGGTTAAAATTTGTGAAAGTGCAAGGATGAGTCAATCAAACCCGCCAAAAAATTTGAAGTTTTAATAACTTTTAACTGAAATAAGATTTTTAATTAATTTTTGTGTGAAATGCTATTAAAATATATAAGTCGTAATATTATAGAGAAAATATTGACTTCAAATCTGTGTCCAAGTACCTTTAATTGTGAATACTTTTTGTCTGACTTTTATCTTCACTAATAACATAATACTTCTTCCCTTTTCCCAACTGATCTTTTTCTTGTTTCTTGTACTGTAACCCGGGGTCGGGGGTGGTCAGTGTGAATGACTTCAAGTAATGTTAACACCATTCATATGAAGCAATACTTGGAACAATCAATGATGGATATGGTATTCAGTAGATAAGTTGAACTTTTTGATCCTGTAACATAGTGAAAGCTTAATAAACAAAATTGAAGAAAGATGATCTTTCGTATCCATATGAACAAATTTATTGCAAAATCTTATGCATTAAAAGAAGAAACCACTTTCTGTGACCTTCAACTCGACGACTTCATGTCAGTTAACAATGGTAATGATATATCCTGGAGAGCTTGAAATAAACAGAAACTGACACATCTGTTTTTCTTTTTTATTGTTGTCCAGTAAAGTCGAGGACAATTTGTCTTGAAAAATAATCATCGCAGCATTATATAATTTTTATTGACTCTTAAGAGCCAGTCCGTGAGAAAACCATGCAAAATTCAAAAAATCGTCCAAATGGAAGGTTGCAATTTGGGAGTTTTTAGTGGCTTAAAATTTTCTACATAAAGGTAGAAGTCAGAGTATCCATACAAAAATGTCGAACCCTGCATCTATTTTTAGTAACAGCTCATTTGCATATTTGTTGAAAATCACACAAAATTTAATGGAAAATCTAATTACAAATTGATCTTGTCAAAAAGTTACTTTTTGTCATCAGTTTATTTTCAAATTTTGTTTTATTTTCAAAGTAATGATCCAATTTACACAATTAATGAGGAAAAACTTAATTCAAATGAATATTTTATTTTTTGCACATCTATTTATAGATCATAAATCAATGAGTATGATTTTTTAGCCATTTTTAGATGCTCGTTTCTCTCAAGACCAAGGTTGAAATTAAATTAGATTAATTATTACTTTAAGAATGATTTAAGGTCTACTTTGTATTGAAATATTGAGCTTGGGAAATAATATCTACATGTTGTAAATTAACTTTGAAATACCGTACTTTGCTACAATTTCACATATTTTGAATAACAGTCTTTTACCATATTTATGGATTATTTCTATGATATTTAAATGAAAAAGAGAAGATTCTTAATCTAATATATTTTTTAGAGTAGGAATAACTGATTTGGATACTTCATATTACTTTCTTTCGCTTAATTTAGGCTCTTGTTACCAATTTGCTGGAGTTAAATTGTTATCTCCCCTTGTTGGAACTCTTTAGTATTATTGGGTAAAAAGTGACAGGTATGTCAATATGGAAAGAAGAAAGTCATGTATGATCATTTTGTCTTCACCTAGGGAGTTGTTGTGGAGCATAATTGCACTATGAAAGAGGGAAAACTTATTTTAAGATATTTGAATGTAAGAAAGAAACAACAACTTAGCCTGAATAAACAAATAGCAGGCCCATAGGAAGCTATTTCAGTGTGATGGAGGGGGGACAACCTACATTATCAACTGCCAAGAATTCCAAAGAAAGTAAAAAAATAAATAAAAGGTCATCAGATGTTTTTTTTTATTTGGGGAACAAGCATATACATGTAGTAGCTATGTTTTCTATAGGGTTCTGTCCTCGAGGAATCTACATGTATTTCGTGGTAATTAACAGTTACAAAATTTTTCCTAGCAGATATTTTTTATCAAAATATACATTTGATATTTTGTTTAAGGCACCTGGCCCCATTCAAGTTCAAGATCATTTTATTCACTCAATCCATTTCAGGTACATGAAGAATATTTACAAAATAAATTCAGGTCAGAGGTAAAAAACATATATGAAACGTTCAATAATGAAATAAGCGAGGGGAAAAATCATGGAGGACTGACTAACTAAAGTCATATATTTTCAATATAAACGTACGTAGTTTTCTTAGTGTCTTAGCAACTTGTTTTGTTATCAGTTGAGAAAATATAGAATATACATGCATACAGGTATTTGATTGCATACTGTCATTACTCTCAACAAATTCAAAAATAATTGGTAATTTCAATCTACATGTAAATTGTTTACGTTTCATAAATTTAGTGTGTTTTTGAGTTAACCAAACATTCCTAGGAATATTTTTAATTTTACATTACATACTTTAAACTACTGTGTTACGTAACATTCATATATTGATAAAGTCAGATCTCCCATTAAAAAATCATCAGCACAAAAGGAGATGCCACCGATTTTAGGTACCACACTGATATAGGACCCTCCACGATATATATTGGCAAAATTATTCGGGGGAGGGTACCCCCCCCCCCAAAAAAAAAAGAAAACATGAGTTGTTACTGCAGCCAAAATTTATGCCAGTTTGCAGTACAAAGTGGTAAAAAGTTAAAACCGGCTTGAATTTAACATCTATAAACATGATAAAAGACTGGATTCATATTCATTCAAATGGGGGGGGGGGTATCAAATTTTGTCAAAATTATTTTCATAACATTATTAATAAAATTGTAGAAGGCCTTGTAAATTAATGTTTGACACTTTTTCTGAATAACCATAATGGTATTATTAATATCATTGCAGACAGAGTTTTATTTTGAAGATAAATTATTTTTTTTAAATGTTAAATGTGTCCACTGAAAACAGTTGGGGAAGGGGGCGTGTCAGTCGAGAAAAGATTAATAAAATCATTTTTCAAGGTCAGGATATTAAATATACGAGTGTATCTAGTACCCAATCGTTTAACCCCATACACCTCCCCACAATTAAATACTATTATTGAAATGTATAAAATAATGAAAAATAATAGGGGTTCTGGAGGGGTGTTGCTAAAACGAGAAACGGAAAACGGAACGGAAAACGTATGATATTTTTTTTTATTTTAGATTAAATCACTTTAAATACACAAATTTACAAACATATAAATTTTAAAAATTCAATCCCCCATTATTTGATACAGGTTGATTTATTCTTGTTCATAAAATCTCTTATTCACGAAAATCGCAGTCATAGCAGTGACGTAGAAATGATTTTGAAAGGGTCGGGGTGGGATGGGGTGCGTGGGTGGGGTGTAAAATTAAACTTACCTGAAAAGAATTTGCCAAGCCAAAAAAGAAGACAATTGTTTGATTCGGGAGGTGGGATAAGAGTAAACTCCAGCATCTTTCATTTTCTTAAACTCCTTTATGGAGTATTTTGTGTAACATCTCCTGTCAGCATTTTTATAAGATTGCACCAATTTAAAATTGGCAGAAAGCAAACAACTTGCTGAAAGCTCAAATTGTATATGTTCAAGTCTCAAAAGAATGGGTGGACTTAATGCCCTGTTTTGGATCTTTTTGTGACTCCTCTACCAAGTCGAAAATGAACTAAATCCAAAGTATATTACGAGCAATGGAAAGAGCCACATATACTTGGTTATATTAGGTGAAAAAATTTTGCAAAAACAATGCCATGTTGTCATGTATCAACATTAAAGCAATGATACATAAGTGTCGTCTTCCGGAATTTGACATGTACCCGGAGTGGTTTTTATGTTACACAATCAATATTTATAGGAGGCGGGGCTATCGATTGGCGTCATTGTTGAAATCTCTCTTTCTATCCTTCTCTCTCTCCAAAAATTCGAATACGTGTTTAGCATATTACAGCGATGTCAATTTGAAATTATTTTAAAAATGTGATGACAGGCAAAATTAAAACAATATTTGATTTGCTAAATTCTGAAAACGGCAACAAAACACGCCCAAAGACAAGATTTAGATCGAGGTCAGGTTGAAGAATACAATGTAACTGTTTTCACGAGTACACTCCCAGGTGGACATCACATGATGAATTGTAATATTTAACAGGTCAATCGAAGTAAAATAAAGGTTAACGCAGTCATAGCAACGGAAGCGAGAAGTTTGTTTTGAACACGTTTTTTGTTAAATTAAGTATGAGCACATGTTTATTGGCTATTCTCCTTTTAATATAACATTATTTTGTTCAATATACAACTACAGTTTTCTTAAAAACAGCCGACAAACATGTGCTGACTATGTATTCAGACGATGAAAAACGCGTGACCCTGATTATCTATTGATATTCAAGAAATCTTCAGGCACCATGCCTTCGATATTTATTTAGTTTACCTCAAAAAAATCGTTTAAATTCACGTCCGTACCATGAATACACAGTTAAGATATGGGTGGTTTCTTTGATGAAAAAAAAATAAATAAACATTTTATGAAACTTAAATTTACGGTATTTTTACTGGCCAGTTAAGTCCACCCATTCTTTATATGAATGATACTGAAATAGAGTCCGTTTGAATTTAAATACTTGTAATTTCCCTTTTATTAATTAAAGAGAAACTAACTTACAAAATATAAAGAACATGAATATTCATGATTGTTGAAAAATTGCAAGTAAGCCAATACAATTTATTATGCTTTTTTTTCATTTCTAAACAATTGGCAAAATGCCAGTCCTCATATAAGGGGTAATTTCTGACAATTTAGTTTAATTTTATTTTTAATTTCTTTTTTTATTTTAATATTTTTTCAATTTCAATTATTATTTCAAAGAAAATTGTTACATGTTTCAATATCTAACAACAATTGCTTATAATTTAAAGTACTTTATTTGACTTTGTAACCCATTTGAGTTTGAGCATTTTTTTTGAAAATTGGCAATTTGTAAATCCCCATATCTCAATTATTTATTATTTCCCAAGCTCAATATTTCGCAAAGATAATGTTTAGAGTTATATTTGTACAATAAAATCAAAAAAATTAATTTCAAAGATTGGTCTTGGAAGATTTGGGGCATTAAATTTGTAATACTTTTGGCAATTCTTGAAAATTGGCATCACGCCAATTTTCAAGAGTTGTCTGCCCTTTGATATATTGCATATTTGATTATGATAAATGTCAATTTTGAAAGAACATAGTCTTATGTTACTTAAAAATACCTTAGTGGAAATGCAAGTTTAATTTTGAGTAAAATAAATCAAATGTGAATTTTACCATTTTTATTGAATTTTTAAGTGCATTTGCACTTAAATGTGCAAAAAGGAGGTGGCGCTGCCTACGGCTGCCATGTTGAATGATGGGAATTTTTTTGGTCATCTTTGAATAACATATTGTAAAGTCTAACTACCCACCAAATTTCATTAAGATATGACAACCTTCGATTTGGACAGTTCTGCATGGTTTTCTCGCGGACTGGCTCTTAAGTATATTTTTTAAAATTTTGCACAGATTTGAAATAGATTACCATTATCCAACAAATTATGATATTTTTTGGTTATATGCTCTACCGTGAACGGATGATAACTTGGAAAGCAGCATCACATTTTCTCTTTGCTAAAAAGTTGGACAAGTCCTGCATAAATCTAAGTTTTCATTGATGCACATATAATTATGAATTTCCACTTATTCTTCCATGAACAGTCAATGAACCAATCTCACACAAACATAGTGCCTTGCCCCTCTGAAGATTTCGTATAAAGGATTTATTGGCAATATTCTCACCTTCATTATAGCATAATGGTAATCTTCATCGACGGTCTACAGTTACAGCGTCCTCAGCACATGTTTTGTTCTACCTGGGAACTTGATAAAAAAACAAGAATCACCCTAAGGGCCTTGAATCGCTCTTCTGATAAATTATACAGTCCATCACTTCTTTTTCAAGCCTCTAACTCTAAGTATCCTAGGACCCAAGTTGTGTCAACTGACAAAGTTTTATGATTCTTATCCAGTTAGGACTGAAGATAGTTTAATAAAGCTATAAAAACATAAGTAGGACATGGTGACCTACTTTAAAAATTGAAGTTTTATGAGGACTAAAGATGCATTAATAGACAAAGATTGAAGATTCTAGGCTCATAAGCACTTGACATATTCAAAAGTAGGTCACCGTGTGACCTACTTTTTTGTGTACATTATTGGAATACCCAAGATGCATCAACTGACAAAGTTTGATGATTCTAAGCAAATAAGAACCCAAGATACTTAAATATAGCCATAAAATGTCATAGGTTAGTCACTGTGTCCTACTTTTTGGTCGAAACCTAAGATGCATCACCTGACAAAGTTTGATTAATTTTAAGCCAATAAGTAGATGAGATATTCAAAAGTAGATCACTGTGACCAATTTTTTGGTCAATATTCTCCTAAAAGACACAAGATGCATCAACTGACAAATTTTGATTATTCTAAGCCAATAGCTAGGTACCGTAGATACTTACATGTAGATATTCAAAAGTAGCTTACCATGACGTATTTTTAGGTAGATATTCTCCATAAACCAAAAGATGCCCCAGCTGAAAAAGCTTAACCATTCCAGGTCTGCTCAATAAGTATTCGATATATTAAAATATGGACATTGAATGTTAGTTAACGATTTTCGAAAACCCAAGATACATCAACTGACAAAGTTTGATGATTATTAGCCAATAGTTTCTGGAGATATTAAAAAGTAGGTCATCGTGACCTACTTTATGCTCAACATTCTCCGAAAACCCAAGATGCATCAACTGACACAGTTTGATGATTCTAAGCCAATAAGTACCTGGGAGACTTAAATATAGTCATAAAATGTCAAATGTAGGTCACCTTGAAGATCTTGACGTCAGCACACTTTGTAAACCCAAGATACATCAACTGACAAAGTTTGATGATTATAAGTCAATGAATACCTGAGATGTTCAAAAGTAGGTCACCAATACCTACTTTTGTGCCTTCATTATTTGAAAACCCAAGATGCATCAGCTGACAGTTTCAATATTCTAAGCCAATAAGTACTCGAGGTACTTAGATATAGCCATAAAATGTTTAAAAATAGGTCAACATTACCTACTTTTTTAGTTGACGATTTTTGAAAACCCAAGATACATCAACTGACAAAGTTTGATGATTATAAGTCATTAAATGCCTGAGGTATTCAAAAGTAGGTCAGTGTGACTTACTTTTTGGTCAACATTCTCTGGAAACCCAGGTTGCATCAACTGATAAAGTTTGATGATTCTAAGCCAATAAATACCACAGATAATTGAATAAAGCCATAAAATGTCAAAAGTAGGTCACTGTGACTTACTTTTTAGTGATCATTCTCTGAAAACCCAAGATGCATCAACTGACAAAGTTTGATGATTCTAAGCCATTTAGTACCACAGATACTTGAATAAAACCATAAAATGTCAAATGTAGGTCACCGTGACCTACATTTAGTCAGCGTTTTCCGAAGTCCCAAGATGAATTTATTGACAAAGCTTGATGATCATAGGTCTGGAAGTATTCAAAATATGCCTTTTAAACAATTTGAAAACAACTGCCTGCAAAATTTAAAAAAGCAAGTCACAGTAAAAAGTAACCTCTCAGTGTCTGAAATAATGGAATTAAATGTTTTAGAAAGGATTAGCCATAAAATTCAAGTAGGTCACGTTGACCCACTTTTAAGTTGACGTTGTTTGAGGACCAAAGACGCATCAACTTACAAAGTTTAATGATAATAGGCCACGCCCTTTGCCCCAGGGTAATTCCCCGTGCAAATTTTAATCTTCAACATATCCCGATCCTTGTATGTAACTTTGGTGAAAATCTACATGGCGGTTCTGGAGAAGACTTTTTAGCAACCAGTACTTTTGGTTTTGTTTTTCTGACTATTTCCCCTTGTTTAAAAGTCTCAACCCTTGTTGTAGAATAAATGGTAGCTCTTGGGCAAAGGATACCATGTGACAAATTTGACACTGACTGGAAAAGGGGTTCTCGAGTTGTGGCCCATATCCTAAAAAGTTTATCCACACCGCACACTGCACAAATGGCCATAGCACTGGCTATAGAGCCCCGCCCTAACACCATAACCCCTGACCCTGGGGCAATCAAATTCACAATTTTGGAAGAGGCACTCTTGCTCATCATAACTATGTCCTTAATTAGTTTATTTAATACCTAGGAGCAGAGAAGAAGATTTTCAAAGATTTAATGCATTTTCACTATATAATCAATAAGGCCCCGCCCTAACACCATAACCCCTGACCCTGGGGCAACAAAATTCACAATTTATGTAGAGACACTCTTGATCATCATAATTATGTACTTAATTAGTTTATTTAATACTCAGGAACAGAGAAGATTTTCAAAGAAATAATGCATTTTCACTATATAATCAATAGAGACCTGCCCTAACACCATAACCCCTGACCCTGGGGCAATAAAATTCACAATTTATGTAGAGACACTCTTGCTCATCATAATTATGTACTTAATTAGTTTATTTAATACTCAGGAACAGAGAAGAAGATTTTCAAAGAAATAATGCATTTTCACTATATAATCAATAGAGCCCCGCCCTAACACCATAACCCCTGACCCTGGGCCATAAAATTCACAATTTTGGTAGAGGCACTCTTGCTCATCATAACTATGAACTTAATTAGTTTATTTAATACCCAGGAGCAGAGAAGATTTTCAAAGAATTAAGGCTTTTTCACTATATATTCAATAGAGCCCCGCCCTAACACCAGAACCCCTGACCCTGGGGCCATGAATTTCACAATTTTGGTAGAGGACTCAATGCTGATTACAATCATACCAACAGTTTGACTGCTTGATGTCCGGGAGTAAAGAAGAAGATTTTTAAAGATTGCACTAATTTTAGTGGTTTTTGCCCCACCCCCAGGCCCCAGGGGGGCAGGGGTTACGAAATTCACAATTTTTGTTCCCCTTCACCCATAGATGCTTTATGCCATTTTAATTTTGAAAGAGGCACCAATGCTAATCATAACTATACACTTAGCAATTGTTTAGTTTGTTTACTTAATACCCATAAGCAGGGTAGGGGAACAAAAATGTATGTCAACTAATCAGTAATATTCAGCGATAACCAGGAGTGCTCCTACCACACATGAACCCCTGACCCTAGGTCTACACATTGCACAATTTTTGAAAACGCACACTCGCTTATTCAAAATGTTTGATTAATACCAAGGAGCATATTTCAAACAATTCATTTTCAGTATATAAGTAGAGCCCCCCCCCAACTTTGGTATCCCTGACCCAGGGGCCTTGAAATTCACAATTCTGGAAGAAGAGCCCATCATAAATATGTAAATAGTTCATCTGATTATTACCCAGAAGTAGAGAAAAAGATTTTCAAAGATGCATTTTCACTATATAATCAATAGAGCCCCACCCTAACACCATAACCCCTGACCCTGGGGTCATAAAATTCCCAATTTTGGTAGAGGCCACTCTTGCTCATCATAATTATGTACTTAGTTTATTTAATACTCAGGAACAGAGAAGAAGATTTTCAAAGAAATAATGCATTTTCACTACATAATCAATAGAGCCCCACCCTAACACCATAACCCCTGACCCTGGGCCATAAAATTCACAATTTTGGTAGAGGCACTCTTGCTCATCATAACTATGAACTTAATTAGTTTATTTAATACCCAGGAGCAGAGAAGAAGATTTTCAAAGAATTAAGGCTTTTTCACTATATAATCAATAGAGCCCCACCCTAACACCAGAACCCCTGACCCTGGGGCCATGAATTTCACAATTTTGGTAGAGGACTCAATGCTGATTACAATCATACCAACAGTTTGACTGCTTGATGTCCGGGAGTAAAGAAGAAGATTTTTAAAGATTGCACTAATTTTAGTGGTTTTTGCCCCACCCCCCAGGCCCCAGGGGGGCAGGGACCACGAAATTCACAATTTTTGTTCCCCTTCACCCATAGATGCTTTATGCCAAAATTGGTTGAAATTGGGGCAGCGGTTTCAGAGTAGAAGCTGAAAATGTTTAAATGTTAACGCACGACGCACGACGAACGACGGACGATGACGGACGAAAACAGATAGCCAATAGGTCACCTGAGTTTACTCAGGTGACCTAAAAATTTATATTTAAATCCACATTTCGGAGTGTTTATTGCATTCCAAATTGACTTAACTTCAAAACAAACTTTATTTGCAGACAGAGGTGGTAATTCATCTCAATTTGACAGATAAAGATAATGCTCTGGATTTTCTTCAGGAGAAAAGCTAATTAATCCCAAGGGACTCATTCAGTTTACAATGGGAACATCTTCAGCAGTTATCTCTCTTTGCCAATGCTTTTGTATATAAAGTTAAGGAATCTACCCCACCACCCCAGCTCCAAACCAGGGGACATAGAGAACCAAACTTAGCATCAAAATATGTATTTCTGCCTACTGAACTACCATACCAAATTTGTACTTGATTGGGCAACCATAAAAAAAGTTGCCCATTCATTCTTATGCATAGTTAAGGAATCTACCCCACCACCCCAGCTCCAAACCAGAAGACATAGAGAGACAAACTTAGCGTCAAAATATGTCTTTTTGCCTACTGAACTACCATACCAAATTTGAACTAAATTGGGCTACCATAAAAAAAGTTATTAGGAAAAAACAGAAAATTTGTGGACGGAAGAATGACAGACGGACAGACAGACAGACAGACAGACAGAGTGATTACTATAGGGCACCCGCAAATCCTTTCGGGGCCCTAATAAATTAGAAAGAAACAAAAAATATGATAATTGTGCACAAAAAATTAAAGAAACAAACATATGCTCTAGAATTCCAAATTTTAATTTACAAATATTGTTTGTGCATTACGGATATGCAGAAACTGTCATCATACAATACAGAAGTCCATAAAACAATACAATAGGAGCAGAGCAAACATGGACATCCAAAACATCAGAGGTATGTACAGATAAATCTAGTAATATGAAGAATCAAATTAAAAAATTAAAAATCTAAAATTAACAAGAGAAATAATATTTCTGTATAGGTTCAATAAAAAAAAAATCATTTAATATACAAATAAAGTAAACATTACTTGAACTGTCAGAACTTGACTAAT
>NW_026932544.1:25000-40000 GCF_032062105.1 Saccostrea cuccullata
ACATAATGCGCTGCTTCACCGTCTCCAGCGTCACGTAAAATTCTCTCCAACTCTTTTAGGTGATCCAGGGCTGAATTTTTGCATTTCCATTTATAGAGAATTCTAAATCTATCTTCTTCAACATTGGAGGTTTCTTTTATATGGACTTCAAAAGTCTGAGCAAGCATGAAGGTGGATGGAATCCCATGAAGTTTTCTGGACACCGCATTCAAAATCAAGTCAGTTGCTAAAATTAAAAGATATCATAAAAGGTTTCACAAATAATTTTCCTTACTTTTTGAGATATCTATATTTCAGTTAAATGTTCTCCTTCCTCAAAATATCAAAATCATGAAAAAATAAAAATAAAATGGTGAAAGTCATCAATGCTGATACATACTTTGACCGGATTCTTCCACATTTATATTCTCTTCCTGTTGTTCCTGTGATAAACATTTTATTTTTACTATTATACAGTGTATATATACTCAAAATTTTATAATGCTTTTTACATTTTCCAGTAACATTGCAATTTGGGAAAGAGATGGGAATTAATTGTAATATGTATTTTTCATTTTTTTTTTAGTGACCTTAAACTTGCACAAATGACCTTAGGTCAAGGTCATGACACACCCTTAAGTCGTGAGTATCCAGAATAGTTTTGAAACACACAATAAATCATTGGATAACATTCTTTAAGGGTAGATCTGAAAATACAAGACTTTATCCGCGAGGTGAGCAACAAAAAAATTGAAAATATTTACTACTCTTAAAGCTGAACACGACTCATAAATAGGTATACGCCATTTTCGATAGCATTACATGTATCTACGATACATCAATACTAGGGTATACTTGTCGCATTCGTTACACCTGACTGCTTTATTGTCACAGGTATCGGCGTGGAATGGCGATCCCTGTTCCAGTTGGTTATCTTGCATTACCTTTGTTTATATTTTAGGCCATAATAAAAATATTCCTAGATTCTCATCCCCGCCTGCCCCGATTTTATACCCCCGCCTCGTTTTTTTTAAATTTCTGTTTTTCTTCGTCTTAATTCTGATCAGGATCTGTATTCATCTCCCATTCTTCTTTTGTTTTAAATCCTGCGAAAGTCAACATGATTTTGACAGCTGAAAAGATGGTAATTGCTGTAATACATGCGTATATATTTTAAACAAGGGTCATTGGTTGAAAAAGATTGTTGATGATGTGAAGTAAGAGATAATTGAACCTTTACTTTAACTTTTATTTGGGTACTGTAGATAAAATTACACCGATTGACCAGGTCAATAAAAAATCTGCAAAATTGAAAAAAATAAAAATAAATAAAAGCCACCCGCTCGCCTCGATTCTTTAAAAAAATCGGATGAGAATCTAGCAATCTATTTATTATGGGTAATATTTATTTATTATGGCCTTATTGCAGTTACTTTTATCTGTGTTGTTTGTATACTGCACTGACTTATACAACCATAATTGTAAATTAATTTTTATTTGGTATCTTATTTTCCTGCATTAGACGATGTATTACGTTATTATTCTCGCTACCGAGTTCTGTATAGCATATGTCCATCTATACCGGTGTCGACTGATTTCACTGAACAGTGACTACTTCCTGCCCTATTTATAGGGGTCTGCAGAGTAGCGAGACTCGGGAACAAAAATGGCGGACAGATTCCTTTTATAAATCGTGTTCAGCTTTAAATCTGTAGGTCTCTGCTTTATATGTCCGAATTTTCTCTCACACAGATATACAGTTCTGCAGCTTAGACTGGGTCATTCACTATCCCAAATAATCTTTTGTCAAATGATTGAGTCATGATGATTATATCAAGTCATTCTTCTGCTATATTTTATCTATAAAATTATACATCGAGCATAATTGAACATTCTACCACGATTATTGCCGAGATCAAAGAAATGTCGTGGACATTATTCTCCTATAAATCACGGACTTCATCGAAGTCCAAAGGGCATAACTCTGTCAAAAATGGCGCGATCGTACCCAAAACAGAACTTGACGTAAATATTTATATGATAAATCTATATACTAAATTTCATTTCAGTATTTTTGCAACCTCTGCAAAGAAAATAAATGGAAACTGAAAATGATTAGAATTTTATAAGCCCAAGGTTTTTTTTTTATATGTCCAAGGGGCTTAACTCTGTCAAAAATGGCACCATTGTCTCCAAAACAGAACTTGATCTTGAACTTGATTCATCTGATATACCTGTATACCAAATGCAAGGGTTGAAAAGAGAATGAACTGAAACTAAGTGGACCGACAGACCGACCAACATACCGACAGAAAGCAGCAAAGCAATATGTCCTCCCTTCTTCAAAAGGGGGGGGGGGGGGGGGGGGTATAATTATCAGATCAGAAACACGTATCAAAACTGTGAAATTAAAATGAATATTTGTCTCTAGACTTAAATACTTATTTACTATTAAGACCATATTGATCAGTCGTCTTTCAAAATCTAAACTGTCTATATAGTAGCTGATGAAGGAAGGTTTTTATAGCTAAGCGGGGTTGTTTCTCATTGACCTCCCTACACCACACTTGGACACCGAAAAATAGAAAATATATAGAATAGTAAATAATAACAGAATAGAAAGGTAATTTTTTCATAATGATTGTACATTTAACAAGAGGCCCATGGGCCACATCGCTCACCTGAGCACTGTGGCTAGGAATAAAGTAGAAATTGGTTTATTATTGAAAAGTTTAAATCCAAAAGTAAACCTTTGAGCAGTTATGGTTTTACTATTCTTGAGATAAAGAATTTTCCTATATATTTCAATGTAAAACTTTGGTCGGCCATTGTGGCCCCGCCCTACCCCCTGGGGTCATGATTTGAACAAACTTGAATCTACACTACCTAAGGATGCTTCCATATAAATATGATCAATTATGGCTTTGTTATTCTTGAGAAGAAGATTTTTAAAGAATTTTCCTATATATTTCTATGTAAAACTTTGGTTGCCCATTGTGGCCCCGCCCCATCCCCGGGGGTCATGATTTGAACAAACTTGAATCTACACTACCTGAGGATGCTTCCATGTAAATATGATCAATTATGGCTTTGTTATTCTTGAGAAGAAGATTTTTAAAGAATTTTCCCATATATTTCTATGTAAAATTTTGGCCGGCCATTGTGGCCTCGCCCTACCCCGGGGGGTCATGATTTGAACAAACTTGAAACTACACTACCTGAGGATGCTTCCATATAAATATGATCAATTATGGCTTTGTTATTCTTGAGAAGAAGATTTTTAAAGAATTTTCCCATATATTTCTATGTAAAACTTTGGTCGGCCATTGTGGCCCCTCCCTACCCCTGGGGGTCATGATTTGAACAAACTTGAATCTACACTACCTGAGTATGTTTCCCCATAAGTTTCATCTTTCCAGGCAGAGTGGTTCTTGAGAAGAAGATTTTTAAAACATACCACCAAATTTTCATTGATTCCCAATTATCTCCCCTTGAATGAGGGTGTGGCCCTTCTTTTTAACAAACTTGAATCCCCTTAACCCAAGGATGCTTTGTGGCAAGTTTGGTTGAAATTGGCCCAGTGGTTCTTGAGAAGAAATCGAAAATGTGAAAAGTTTACAGACAGACAGACGGACAGACAGCTAGACAGACAGACGGACGCCGGACAAAATGTGATCAGAAAAGCTCACTTGAGCCTTCGGCTCAGGTGAGTTAAAAAATATTAAAGGATGACTGCTCTTAATGCCGGTTTTTGGGTCTTTTTCAATCTCTGTTGTCACATTTATTTTTGTTTTTATTTTTACCGTAAGTCATTTGTTAAAGAGTTTGGTCTATTTCCATATATTGGTTATAAACTGCATTGCAATAAAATAATTTGCTGTTTTCTTACCCCACCTCTCTGCAAATATCGGGAAATTAGACATATCTGTCCTTGATTGAAAATAAGATTTATATAATAGTGTTGCGTTTTGCGTGCACTATGCCTAAATAGTAGTCAGGGTTTGACACATGGTGCACGAGCCAGAGGCGACTGCACTATTTGTCAAACCCTGACTACTATATATAATAAATATACAGCTACCATAAAAAGGAGAACAATAGACAAACATGCGTTGACTATGTATTAAGCCTATAAAAGGTGGGTGTACTCATTATCCTATGGAGATTCCAGAATATGCGATGACCCCTCCCTTTAAAAAAGACTTCGAACTTCATTAATACAGCTTTTTTATTAACATATTTACACAAAGTTGCAGTTGAGACATTGGCCATTTCTACCATTAAAAGAACAAGACCCCTATGGGCCACATTGCTCACCTGAGTAATTTGGGTGATGCAGTTCTTTACTAGATTCCCCCTCTTGCTATACCTATCATGCCCAACTACCCCGTTCCCTTTTATGATTTTAAAATTTTAGAATCTACACTACCCAATGATGCTTCCACATAAGTTTCAGCTTTCCTGGCCCAGTGGTTTTTGAGAAGAAGATTTTTAAAGATTTGTTCTACATATTTCTATGTAAAACTTGGATTCCCTATTGTTGCCCTGCCCTACCCCCCGGGGTCATGATTTTTACAATTTAATATCTACACTACCCAATGATGCTTCCACATAAGTTTCAGGTTTCCAGGCCCAGTGGTTCTTAAGTAGAAGATTTTTAAAGATTTGTTCTATATTTTTCTATGTGAAACTTGGAATTCCCTATTGTGGCCCTGCCCTACCCCCAGGGGTCATGATTTTAACAATTTACTATCTACACTACCCAAGGATGCTTCCACATAAGTTTCAGCTTTCCTGGCCCAGTGGTTCTTAAGAAGAAGATTTTTAAAGATTTGTTCTACATATTTCTATGTAAAACTTGGATTCCCTATTGTGGCCCTGCCCTACCCCCGGGGGTCATGATTTTAACAATTTAATATCTACATTTACCAAGGATGCTTCCACATAAGTTTCAGCTTTCCAGGCCCAGTGGTTCTTGAGAAGACGATTTTTAAAGATTTGTTCTATATTTTCTATGTAAAACTCGGAATTCCCTATGGTGGCCCTGCCCTACCCCCAGGGGTCATGATTTTAACAATTTAATATCTACAATGCCCAAGGATGCTTCCACATAAGTTTCAGCTTTCCTGGCCCAGTGGTTCTTGAGAAGAAGATTTTTTAAAGATTTGTTCTACATATTTCTATGTAAAACTTGGATTCCCTATTGTGGCCCCACCCTACCCCCAGGGGTCATGATTTTAACAATTTAATATCTACACTACCCAAGGATGCTTCCACATAAGTTTCAGCTTTCCTGGCCAAGTGCTTCTTGAGAAGAAGATTTTTAAAGATTTGTTCTACATATTTCTATGTAAAACTTGGATTCCCTATTGTGGCCCTGCCCTACCCCCAGGGTCATGATTTCAACAATTTAATATCTACACTGCCCAAGGATGCTTCCACATAAGTTTCAGCTTTCCTGGCCCAGTGGTTCTTGAGAAGAAGATTTTTTAAAGATTTGTTCTACATATTTCTATGTAAAACTTGGATTCCCTATTGTAGCCCCGCCCTACCCCCAGGGGTCATGTTTTTATCAATTTAATATCTACACTACCCAAGGATGCTTCCACATAAGTTTCAGCTTTCCTGGCCCACTGGTTCTTGACAAGAAGATTTTTAAAGATTTGTTCTACATATTTCTATGTAAAATTTGGAGTCCCTATTGTGGCCCCGCCCTACCCCCCGGGTCATGATTTTAACAATTTAATATCTACACTACCTAAGGATGCTTCCACATAAGTTTCAGATTTCCTGGCCCAGTGGTTCTTGAGAAGAAGATTTTTAAAGATTTGTTCTACATATTTCTATGTAAAACTTGGATTCCCTATTGTGGCCCCGCCCTACCCCCGAGGGTCATGATTTTAACAATTTAATATCTACACTACCCAAGGATGCTTCCACATAAGTTTCAGCTTTCCTGGCCAAGTGCTTCTTGAGAAGAAGATTTTTAAAGATTTGTTCTACATATTTCTATGTAAAACTTGGATTCCCTATTGTGGCCCTGCCCTACCCCCGGGGGTCATGATTTTAACAATTAAATATCTTCACTACCCTAGGATGCTTCCACATAAGTTTCAGCTTTCCTGGCCCAGTGGTTCTTGAGAAGAAGATTTTTTAGTGACCCCACCCTATTTTTGACTTTTCTTGATTATCTCCCCTTGTAAGGGGACTAAGCGCTTCATCTTTACAATTTAAACTTCCCTTCACCCAAGGATGCTTTGTACCAAGTTTGGTTAAAATTGGCCCATTGGTTCTTGAGAAGAAGTCGAAAATGTGAAAAGTTTACAGATGGACTGACATATGGATGGACGGACGACGGACAAAATGTGATCAGAAAAGCTCACTTGAGCCTTCGGCTCAGGTA
The DNA here is from genome assembly GCF_032062105.1 of Saccostrea cuccullata. Taxonomy (NCBI): domain Eukaryota; kingdom Metazoa; phylum Mollusca; class Bivalvia; order Ostreida; family Ostreidae; genus Saccostrea; species Saccostrea cuccullata. The sequence continues at coordinate 31,383 of NW_026932544.1, forward strand.
AGCTAAAAATGATCATTTTTAAAATTAATTGTCCAATTTCTTAGTTTCCTTAAGTGCAGTCATCCTTTATAATAAAATTAAAGCTATTCTAAATGCAGTGAAAGCCCAAATAGTCTGCATTTCAAACGCAAGTGAACAAATTTACCTACTGGTGTTAAATAACGTAATAGCGTATTTGAGACTTGGTGACCTAATTCGTTTTCCTATAGATGAAACGATTAGCTCTTAGTGGAATAGAAGAAGTCCTTGTTGTTGTGAATGATGCAGGATAATCTCCTTGGTTTCGAAATGATGTTTTAATCTTTCAAACAACATTTCTAGACCTTGGAGGTTATCCTGCAACATTCATAAAAACGGAAACTTTATTTCCTGACCAGACAAACACTAGACAGAAAGACAAGAGGATTCTTCCATACCCCTTTAGTTTAAGTTTGACAAGGGCATTAAAATGAGTAAAAATTACCTTTTCCCAGAAACTCAAGGTCTTTTGTACATTTATGACGTGTTTCTCCTGAAGTCGACACTTGCACTGTATCTCTTTATCACCTTTAATTTTGGAGAGATCACCTGCAAGGGTGAAAGATAGATCTTTCTCATCACAAATAATGTTTTGACATTTGAATCCTTTGTGGAATATTTTTGTGCCAATAAATGTTTCTGTCAGTTTCTCTATGGCTTTTTCAATGGATTCTCCAATTTCATTTGATACATCTTTGTCTAAAATCAGTGGTGTGATTCTCAATACTTGCAACTGGATATCATCATTGCATATACCAACAACCACCGTGTGTTCATTGTGATCAAACACAGCTGCTGTTTGATAAAGACAAGGACTTCCTTCATTGTCTTCGTCTTTTGAAACACTCCATCTTAGAAAACTCATGCAGTATGCTACCAGTCTATAGAACACAAACATGGCAAAAGAAGTGAACCGAAAGCATAAAATGGAGGAGCATTCCCATTTATCTTCACAGAAGTCCGCTTTAAACTGCTTTTTGTTCATACATGGGACATACCATGACATGTCGCCTTCTGATACAGCCTCAAAAGAGTCTAGAGGTACCAGCATTTGAAGCTTCTCCATGTACGACATAATTTCACTCTTGTGTTCCAGGTACGAGGGTTCATCTTTCCATAGAGCATCTATGACTTTATCGTTAAGTTCCCCTGTTTTGTTGAAGGATTTCCATTCTGTTATTAATTTCGTTTTGCAGTCTTCATTAATATGGTTTTTATCAGCAATAATCTTGCTGAAAGCTTTAGCAAACCACTGAATGTCAAGTACTGTATGCTCCCTCAATTTCTCTTCATTATAATATAAAAGAAGGCCATTGTCATGGAAACACTTTAAAAACATAGACATTTCTTCACCATTTTTAATTTGGTATTCATGGGGAAGAGATGAGTTGAGCTTCCATATTTCACTCAGGGGCAAAACCTTCCAGGCTCCTTCATATAATAACTGCTCCATTAAAGCCCATGAGGAAGGCAACTCAATTTTTGTATTCTCATTTGTAAATAGTTCAACTATGGACTTTGTCATTGACTCCAGATTTTTTTTCGTGCTATCATTTAGTTTAACTAGACCCACTGTATATATACGGTCTTTGAGAGATTCTTTTAACCAATTCCTGTCCTCAGCTGGCACTGCCTCCCAGAACTCCTCAAAGTACTTGTCTATTTCCTGAAAAGGTAAATAAAGACATATATTAAAACATAACATGAGGCCCGAGGCCAGAACACTCACCTTTATCTATTGACTTGCCTGTTTAAAAATGCCATTTCATTCTCATGAAAAAATCTTCTTAATTAACAAGGCCGAGTCTAATTTGAGTGTGTGTGACTTTGCGCAGCTTTTTAATTTCATGCAATCATTTGCAAACACCTTTTCCAAATATTTTGATTTTAAGACAAAATTAACATTATCTGTAACCCCTACTGGTCTGACAATGTTATTTTACGAAACTCATTAGAAAAAAAAAAACGTTGAAATGGTCCTAATGACGACACCATTTTCAAATTTTGAAAGCTTTGCATGACGCTGAAGAATTACGCATGATTCGCTTGTATGTTCAAGACGTCCAAGGATATTAACTAAAAACTGATGACAAAACATCAAAAGAAATATACTGGCAATCTAAATATTGCTATTTTTTAACTGAACCAGAAGTCTCTGTCAAGACTGTAGCTCTAATGGTTTGTACTTAAAACAAAGAAAGAGAAAAGTAGCATTTTGAAAGTATTTAACATAAATTTTATTTTAATTCAGTAATCAAGGCGACACTGTTCATCGAAATCAAAAAACGATGCACTAGTTTCTGTATCTAAGTGTAGTCTACTTGTGTGCCAAGTTACATTGAAATTAGACCAAAACAATAGGAGGAAAAGTGTTATACAGAAATTTCACAGAAATTTCTATTTTTAGTAACCATGGCAACACAGTTCAGTGAAATCAAAAACAAATGCACTAGTTTATGTATCTTAGTGTAGTCTACTTGAAGTTGTGTGCCAAGTTATATTGAAATCAGACCAAAACTGTAGGATTGATTGATTGTATATTGTTTAACGTCCCTCTCGAGAATTTTTCACCCATATGGAGATGTCACCGTATGCCGGCGAAGGGCTTCAAATTTTGACCTTTACTCGGCACTCAGGGCCATTGAGCAGTGAGGGATCTTTATCGTGCCAACGCCTGCCTCTGACACAGGGCCTCGGTTTTTAAGGTCTCATCCGAAGGATCCGCAACTTTCACTTCAAAGTGCCGAGCGCATGGCGAAGGAACAGTTGCTACCCATTTTAACGACTAGTTCAGTCACGGCCAAGATACGAACTCACGACCTCCCGATCACGGAGCCAAAACTGTAGGAGAAGTAGCGTTTTAAAGGAATTTTCACAGAAATTTCTTAGCAACCATGGCAACATCGTTCAGCAAAAGCAAAAATGATGCACTAGTTTATTTATCTAAGTGTAGTCTACTTGTGTGCCGAGTTTTGTCGAAATCAGACAAAAACTGTAGGAGGGGTAGCGTTTTAAAGGAATTTCATAGAAATTTCTATTTTTAGTAACCATGGCAACACTGTTCAGTGAAATCAAAAACCGATGCACTAGTTTCTGTATCTTAGTGTAGTCTACTTATGTGTTAAGTTATATTGAAATCAGACAAAACAGACACCTTACCATCGCATAAGATCTTCTGGTCTCTGACCAGTAGAGTTAAAAAAAATCATATGCGTCAATAATTCATCTGCAGTGATACCGTAAATCTGGAAATTTTTGCTGCAAATAAATTTTTAGGAAATTTGTTATTCTCTTGTTATAAAAGAGTTCACTGCATTCGGAAAAATATTTTTCTTCAAAAAATAATTCAACAATAAGAAAATGTAAACAAAGTAGTGGTCATTCGCAAAATTTTGAAACATAAAAATTAATCAACAGCATTATGACCCAGATTCTATACTACCTGAGGATACTTCCATATAAATATGATCAGTCATGGCTTTGTTATTCTTGAGAAGATTTTTAAAGAATTTTATTACATATTTCCATGTAAAGCTTTGGTCGGCCATTCTGGCCCTGGCTTACCCCCAGGGATGGTTCCCCATAAGTTTCATCTTTCCTCGCACAGGGGTTTTTGAGAAGAAGATTTTTAAAACATGCCACCAAATTTTCCCTAATTCCCAATTATCTCCCCTTGAACGAGGATGTGGCAATTCATTTGAAAAAAACTTAGTTCCCTTCATCCAAGAATGCTTTGTGGCAAGTTTGTTTGAAATTGGCCCAGCAGTTCTTGAAAATCGAAAGTCGAAAATGTGACAAGTTTACAGACAGACGGATAGCTTATGCAGAGAGACAAACGGACGCCGGACAAAATGTGATCAGAAAAGCTCACTTGAACCTTCGGCTCAGGTGAGCTAAAAATGAATCTATATTACGAGTAGCTTCTTTCATATATGACCGATATGGCTTTGCTGTTTTTAGAAAAGTGTTTTTAAAGACTGCTCTACTATATTCCAAAATAAAATTCTGACCCCCTTTTTCTGCCCTTTCCTACACCAATGGGGATGGCACCACACAAAATAACCAATCATGACTTTGCCGGTCTTCAGAAGAAATTTTTCTTCTATATACTGTATTTCTATGTAAAACTTGGATCCCTTATTGATTCCCCACCCTAACACTGGGTGTCATGATTTGAACAAACTGGAATCTAAACTATATAAAACAAGATGTGTTTGTGAAACACTGTTACCCCCGTATGGCAACATAGCAAAGATTAAACTTTTCTTAGATGCAAATTTAATTAATAATTATTTATTGTTACCAAAATTGTTATATCACAAATATAATATTTTTATCCATAAACCCCGAAAAACTGCTGAATCATGCCGGATATAGTAATATTTCACTTGAAACAGTTAAATTGCCCTCCTGAACACAGTTATGTTCCCTCGCATGCAATCATTCTGCATAGTAAATATGTCAGGTTCGAATTCACAGAGGCAGTTGCTGAACAAACATAAACAGTGTCGCGAAAATTAAAAAAGTTGGGACAAGGTTTGCAATTTGTTTATTTAAATTAATTAAATAATTCGTTTGAGGAGAAAAATTCTTTAAATACAACAAAGGTTATCAACACAAGTGTCAGCATACTGAAAACATTCTTCCATGAAACAGGACGGGATAATTCTAAATTATACTCAACATAGTACATGTGTATATACATATGTTCGATGATCGATTTGGGTTCAATGTTTAAAAATGTTATATACCATATATTACATGGCTTAATTCTAGAGCAGCAATACCAGAACATTTGCCCTTTGGTGACAGGAAAGCCCTGGAGTGTTATGTCGCCCTCTGCCTGCGGCATCGGGCGACATAACACTCCAGGGCTTTCCTGTCACCTTGGGGCAAATATGCTGGTATGCTGCACTCGAAGCCATGTAATACGAAGGTTGTCCAAAATGTTCGTGGACAATGACGTTTTTGTTAAAATAAATGGGTTTTTTAAATACATGTACATGTATTTAATGTATACCAAAATATTTCTTATTAAAAATCAAGCCTGAAAGATTTAATTTTTATTGATGAAACTTTATATTTTTGTAAAAATCGGGGTCTTTAAAGGTCGCAGATAGTGCCCATAGACCAGTCTGACGTTAAGTTAATTTCAGTATAACGTCAAACATTTCGATATTGAATTTTTAATACATGTTCTTTGACAGACACTACATTTTTATTATAATGTCACACTGCAAAGTGCTAGAAATAATCTTTAGTACATATAGATTACAATTTATTTAATTTTCAAAATTCAAAACAATACATAATAATTTATGAGCGTCATCAATGTAAACAATTTGTATACACAGGCTGCACAGTTCAGTCCGATGTTGCAAAAGGTGTATTATAACAACGTCATGAACAGAAATATCCAATTTCTTGAAAAAAGGTGATTTCAAATCCTTGTAGTTGTCTTCGAATTTGTACGCACTGTTAAAAAATTGTATGCACCTATCTCAAATCATTAAACTAAATATATTCTAATATCTTTGTGTTCTTTGAACATTTGTGTTCTTTGAAAACATATTTTTTGTCTCTTTGTTTCAACCATATCAAAACATAATTTTTTGATCAGATGCATGAATCTACAAGAGAAGGGTCTCCTTTAACTGAATTTTGCTGGGGGATTGTGTGTTATTTATCCATTTTTTAAAATAAAATTGTGATATCAAAAGAATGGAAAATACCCTTTCTTATGTTGGTTAGTTGGTTTCTCATTAAACATTTTCTCAAGAAGTAAATATTTAAACTGCCCCCAGCACTTTTCATGTACCAGAGATCACGATAAATTGATCTATTTAATAACTAGAAATATGTCCATAGCACATGAATGCCCCATCGAGGATATATTAGTAAAGCAACATGAAAATTTGTATGTGTATAATTTGATCAGTTTGGTTCAGATAGGGCTTATGGTTACTAGGGAATAACCAGAAGTCTCTGTCGAGACTGTAGCTCTACTGGTTTGTACTTATCAAAAACCATTGCACTATTTTATGTATCTTTGTGTAGTCTACTTGTGTGCCAACTAATTTTGAAATCACACTAAAACTGTAGAAGGAGTAGCGTTTTAAAGGAATTTCACAGAAAATTCTATTTTTAGTAACCATGGCAACACCGTTCATCGAAATCAAAAACCGATGCACTATTCTATGTATATTAGTGTAGTCTACTTGTGTGCCAAGTTATATTGAAATCAAACCAAAACTCTAAGAAAGTAGCATTTTAAAAGCTTTTTACAGAAATTTCTATTTTCAGTGACCACGGCAACACCGTTCATTGAAATTAAAAACCGATGCACTATTCTATGTATCTAAGTGTAGTCTACTTGTGTGCAAAGTAATATTGAAATCAGACCAAAACTGTAGAAGGAGTAGTGTTTTAAAGGAATTTCACAGAAAATTCTATTTTTAGTAACCATGGCAACACCGTTCATCGAAATCAAAAACTGATGCACTATTCTATGTATTTTAGTGTAGTCTACTTTTGTGCCAAGTTATATTGAAATCAGACCAAAATTGTAGAAAGAGTAGCGTTTTAAAGGAATTTCACAGAAAATTCTATTTTTAGTAACCATGGCAACACCGTTCATCGAAATCAAAAACCGATGCACTATTCTATGTATCTTAGTGTAGTCTACTTGTGTGCCAAGTTATATTGAAATCAGACCAAAATTGTAGAAGGAGTAGCGTTTTAAAGGAATTTCACGGACGCATTACTATTGCATAAGCTCTTCTGGTCTCTGACCAGTAGAGCTAAAAATGTAGGTCAGATCCAGCATCTGAAGCAAGTCTGGTAGTGTCCATTCCTAGATGGAATATTCGTGCAAGTTTGGTTCGGGCAGGGCTTATAGTTACTTGGAAATGAAAATGTAGCTCAGATCCAGCATCCGAAGCAAGTGTGGTAGTGTCCATTCCTAGATGGAACATCCGTGCAAGTTTGATTCAGGCAGGGCTTATAGTTCCTTAGGAATGGACCTGCTCCAAAAACTTTAACCTGGTCACTCATCTGGAAAATGTAGGTTGGATCCAGCATCCGAAGCAAGTCTGGTCATTTTCATCCCTAGATGCATGATCCGTGCAAGTTTGTATCAACATGTGAAGTTTGATAACACCATCTTGAATGGTATGTTTAAAACTGAGCTAAACACTAATCTAAGAAAAGTGAGGACAAGGTCAAAGGAAAGGTCAAGGTGAAAAAACGTTGATGCAGTTCCATAGCTCTCATCTATATCTATCAGCATATGAAGTTTGATGAAAATATCTTGGATAGTTTCTTTGAAACTTAGCTTTGAACAGAGCTAAACGCAAAGTGTGATGGATGGACAGACGGAAGGACAGAAGGATGGAAGACGGACGTGACAAACACTATATGCCCCGGCCATATTCACGGCAGGGCATAACAAACTTTGTACAATAATTTTTTTCTGCACTTGTGCCGAAACGACTTTTGTGTAACATTTAAGAATATCATAAATGTCCCCAAGTGATCAATAAAGTGCTTCATAATAACTATACCTGATTCAACTATTATCTGCAATTTTAAGCAATGATTACACAATGAAATTAAAATCTAGCTCAAAATAAATTAAATATATTAAGGCATTTTAAGCCTTCATACAGCCTTATCATAACTGCACAGTGGTTCTAGAGAGGAAGTCGGAAATTTGAAAAGTTTACAGAAAAATGGACAACAAGACAAAACAAGAGGCCCATGGGCCACATCGCTCACCCGAGAAGCTTTGACCATTCTGTTCTTTACCAGATTTCCCCCTTGTAATACATAATGCATCCCCATCCTACCCCACTGATCATAATTTAGACATTTTGAAATCTACACTACCCCAGGATCCTTCCATGTGCACATAAGTTTCAGCTTTTCTGGCCCAGTGGTTCTTGAGAAGAAGATTTTCAAAGATTTTTCCTATATATTTCTATGTTAAAATTTTGTCGGCCATTGTGGCCCCGCCCTTCCCCCGGGGGTCATGATTTGAACAATTTAGAATCTACACTATACCAAAAGCTTCCACATAAGTTTCAGCTTCTCTGGCCCAGTGGTTCTTGAGAAGATTTTCAAAGATTTTCTTATATATTTCTATGTAAAACTTTGATTCCCAATTGTGGCCCCACCCTTCCCCCGGGGGTCATGATTTTTACAATTTAGAATCTACACTACCCCAGAATGCTTCCACATAAGTTTCAGCTTTTCTGGCCCAGTGGTTCTTGAGAAAAAGATTTTCAAAGATTTTTCCTATATATTTAAGGTCTTCCGTCTTCACGGAAGACCTTCTAGTGATTCTATTGTTTCTTATTAGGGTCTTCCGAGCTTCCTTCGGAAGACCCTACTGTTATTCTACTGTTTCTTATTATTATTTGCTTTTTTTTTCCCGCCGGATTTTTGACAGGCGATTTCTCAAAGACCTTTCGACTGATTTTTATGAAACTTTCAGGTTAGATACCTTGTATTTACACCTATTTACATCTGCTTTCAATTTTTTGATACATGCCTTACTTTGTGAGTTATTGCCCTTTAATTGATAATTTTGATGTCTCGTG
>NW_026932544.1:45000-52669 GCF_032062105.1 Saccostrea cuccullata
ATGTACTTTTACAAAGAAACATGGCTAGTTGGTTATGAAAATTATGGTGTCCAGATAAGGCTAATTGTAAAATTGCTTCAGCATGTTTAGGAACAATGTGCTAACACAGTGTTCACAACACTGTCAGGCTAAGGCAACTTGAAATAACATGCAGTTGTGCCGACACAAAATATGCTGCCATGCCAACACAGCTTTACACAATCTATTACATGTAATCTTGACTGTGTGGTGTAATAGCCTGCTCCAACATTGTTACAATGCACAAGTACATTGTCATTGTGTTGTCATAAACACACTAGACCATCGTCATAAGTGTTATAGCACATTTTTACTTCATGCTACCTTGTAAGTGTCTTAAAATGGCCAGAATGTTGTCATAAACTTACTAGCATGGTGTTATAAATGAGCTAGAGCCACATTGTTACTTTGCGCTAGCTCTTTGTTCCTTATGCAATAGCATTTTGTCACTTCCAGACTTGTGGAAAACTCTTTCAGATAGCCGGTCATTCGGACCGAGAAGAAAACAAAATAAGTCGGTTCGAAGTGATTTTTTGTCAGTCCGAAATAGTAAGTTGCAAAATGAAAAAAAAAATAAAACATATATTTATTCACTTAATAACACATTTTTTTAAAATAAATCATCTTAATCATGTTAATAATGATACAAAATCCAGTCTCCATTTCCAAGTCCTCTTCTGTTTTTCTTTGAATTTTGCATTCATAAATAACAATACATGTACTAGATATCATCCCTTTTGGGTAGGTCGCAATGGTCATTCAGCATAGTGAACTCAATTTTTAAAAAAAATTTATGCATTTCGGAATTATATTTACCTAGAAAATTGGTTTAGGAATTGCAAAAATTCTTTGCATCGATAATAAAGATATCAAAACGATCAGAAAAAAACGAAAATCCGTGACAGTCAGTAGTACTATATTTACTGCTTTCCCCATCTGTGCTTGAATTCCTTCTGTTGAAATTTTTCACATTTTAAATCAGCTCCTCATTATTTTTTTTCTTTGATACGTTTTCTACCTAATTCTGTCCCAGTTGTAATAAGTCACGAGAACCCTGCTAGTTTAGTTTTCATTTACAACCTCGATCTCGATTAAAGAAAATGTATTACGCAATCGCATAAAAGGTACGATAATTAAAATGGGAAATGCACAACTGATAAATGGAAAAACAAAAAAAACTTTAACCAAAAAAAGGGGCCGGTCATTTGGACCGACACTGATAGCATTTTTACCGGTCATGCGAATTTTTTGTCGGTTTTGCCGGCATGACCGGCAGTTTTCCACAACTCTGACTTCATTAGCGCATTGTTCTTAATTGCTGTAACACCTTTACGAATGGTCTTATCCTGACACATAAAAAAACATAACTGGATACCATCTTTTTGGCTAATTAGTCGGTTAACAACTGTTAACCGTTACCATTCCTAATAAATTTTGATATGAACAAGTAATGTACATTTTCTTTATTTGAAATCATGAAAAACTAATATGTTATTTTATAACATCCCAAATGACTGCCTGTAAACCTATATTTTTAAATAATTATAGACTACTGGAAAATGTGACAGTATTTTTGAACTCAGTTTGATGGTTTATCTTATCTTATAACAGTGTATAAGTTGCACTTTATAAAAAAAATTCAATTAAAAATTTCAATTTCTTTTTGATAGGTGTGACTGTCATCAGAGTACTGAAATTTGATTCCAAGCACAATCATGATTTGCCAGAAGAGCATCTGTTGGGGGATGACAAGGAATAAACAGCATAATGAAATTGAAACATTCATGTGAAACAGTCTTAGTTTATGATATTGACTTTAAATATTCATATTTAAATTTTGATTTGAGAAACAGACATAAATCCACAAATATGAACAAATCAATTGCTTTCAGTTTTTCAAGAGAAATAGATTTTGTTACAGAGTCTATCTTTAGTTTGGAATAAATATTCTTTTTAAGTATGTGTCAGATCTTGCATGTTAACTTCTGTATTGAGGTCTTCCGTTTCCAAGAGAAGACATACCAGTTCTAATAGTTAAGGTTATAAATGTGTGTAAATATCTGTATTTTTACAGTATAATTGATTGATTGATTGTTTACTGTTAAACGTCCTTCTCCAGAATATTTCACTTATATGGAGAAGTCACCATTGCCGGTGAAGGGCTGCAAATTAAGGCCTATGCTTGGCACTTGGCCTTTGAGCAGGGAGGGATCTTTATTGTGCAACACCTGCTGTGACACGGGGCCTCGGTTTATACAGAACCGCCCCATTTAGTCGCCTTTTAAGACAAGCAAGAGGGTACTGAGGACCTATTCTAACCCGGAAAGGTTTTTGCTATTTGAGTCAAAGAAATAAAGAATGGTAGCAAAGTTGACAATTGAAACATTTCACTTTCTGCTTATCGCTAAGAAGGAAGACCCACTCGTTGCTTTGCAACGAGCTTTGCTCTAGTTATTATTATTATTTTTTTCCCCAAAATTTTGTGCAGGCGATTTCTCGAAAACTGTTCAGTGGTTTTCAATGAAACTTTCAGGAATTATGCGTCATTATATGAAGTTGTGGCATGACAAGAAAAATTTGGAATACTCACCTTCGGTTCCAAAATATTGACAGTTTTCTGATTTTAAAACGGATTTTTGTTCCCCCTTTTTTTCAAAAATGGCTTAAGATATTAACTGGAGACTTATTAGAGATGATAGATGATCACTTCTAGATTTGCGGAATCACCTTTTTGTGCGTCGTTACTACTTCCGGTTGCTATTGGAAGCGAAATTAAAAAGTCCGTATTTTCTAACTTTTTTGTTTTTCAATATTTTTCATTTATTTTTGGAATGCTAATAGAAACCTTTCTTTTAATGCTTACTGTATCATTTGTTTGAATATTGATAAATCCAAACTCTAGATATTAACATTTAAAAATCTGAAGCGGGTCCAAAATGGCGGCTGTCTCTGTCATTTCCGACATTTCGCAATTCAGGGTTTACGAAGTCAGCCGAGCGTTTGCTTGAATGAAAGTAAAATAGGATAAATGAAATGTAAAGGAATACTTGGATTCTCACGTCGTTGTTACGTTATAATTCTGTGTCAAACTATGGTTTAATCCTTGGTCGTCTGAAACGTCTTCTATAATTGGTTTTGGCTGGTTCTCAAAGTAGAAAAAGAAAAGACTAAATGTGCAAATGAAATACGATACCTAGTATCTTTTGTTTCGGAAAATTAGATTTTAAATCATAGGTATAAGTAATAGTTTTTAAGAAACAATATGGATGTACATAGTAAGTATTAAACGTAACCACTGTTTTGCTCATGCAGACTTGTGTCATATTCAACTAATAGAAAAGAAAAAAAATAAGAGAATCATTTTTCAAAATATCGTTGAATTGAGTTCATATTAACTTTCTTGTCTCAAAGATCTGATTTAAATTATTGAACATAAATGTTATCTGATTCCCTGACTGTAGTAGGCATGCTTTTATCAATATGTTCTTCGTAGGGATGAACAGGAAATTAAAAAAAAAAAGTAAAAAGTTTACCAGATTCACTGATTTAGTTTTATTTATCTATATACGATATGGAATGTGTAAATATGCTAAATATACTTTCTTAACCTTGAAATTTAAGATATAAGAACATTCTTGTTTCATTTCCGTCGAAGCTATCGCACCTATTTAATGGAACATTCCAAAGAAAAAGCGCGAAGATTTACTCGTGCTGTTTGACACAAAATTATGAATAGTGACCTGCCTTTCATTATTCGAAAACAAATGTACTGTTGCAGAAGTATATACAAGTACATTTAGAGCTTTGGTTCTTATAGAGTAATAGTAAGCGGTTTGGATTTTCATGCTAACGACCCGGGTTCAATGCCCTTTGTTTTCATAACAAATTTTATCACTTTTTTCAGCTCAATTTTGCAGGGTTTTTTTCAGAATCGGACGGAAGACCGCTCGTTGCTCGCAACGAGTTTCTTTTCTAGTTCTATGTATAATTTTGATTCCACATTGTGGCCCCGTCCTTCCTCACAGGGTCATGATTTGAACCATTTAGAATCTACACTATACCAGGATGCTTCCACATAAGTTTCAGCTTCTCTGGCCCAGTGGTTCTTAAGAAGAAGATTTTCAAAGATTTTTCCTATATATTTCTATGTAAAACTTTGATTCCCAATTGTGGCCCTGCCCTTCCCCTGGGGTTCATGATTTGAAAAATTTACAATCTACACTATATCAGGATGCTTTCACAGAAGTTTCAGCTTTTCTGGCTCAGTGGTTCTTGAGAAGAAGATTTTTTAATGATCCCACCCTATTTTTGCCTTTTCTTGATTATCTCCCCTTGTGAGGGGACTTGGCCCTTTATTTTGACAATTTAAATTCCCCTTAACCCAAGAATGCTATGTACCAAGTTTGGTCAAAATTGGCCCAGTGGTTCATGAGAAGAAGTCGAAAATGTGAAAAGTTTACAGATGGACAGACAGACGGACAGACGGATGGACGGACGACGGACAAAATGTGATCAGAAAAGCTCACTTGAGCCTTCGGCTCAGGTGAGCTAAAAACAGACAACTAGAGACAGCTAGACGGACGAGTGACAAAATATTATCAGGAAACCTTATCATGTGTGATTAAATTGGACCAGCAGATTTCTTAAGGTCATTGGCAACGAAGGGTTTCCGAAGAAAAAAGGTTTATACCCAGGTTTTTTTATTATGAAAAAAAGTCATTGAGAGTGATCTCCCGTATGGAATTCTCTAGGCGCTGAAAACAAAGAAAGCATATGTAATAGACTGAGAGGTAAACAAAAGCACGTGTGTTTTTTTATCGGATATATTCAACTCTACAGTAATAAAAGAAAAGCAGCGATGGGTTTGTTTACATTGTGTTGAGGGGGCAGACAGTTGACAGGTCGTCATTTAGAATAGGTAAATGATTACTGGGAATTGCAAAGGTGTGAAATAATCATGCTGAAAGTGTTGATAGCTAAGTGGACCGAATGAGAACGATTCCATATTTTATGTGAATGATGCACCATTAAAAAGTTACTATAAATCCTTGCAAAAATGTTTTTTGACAGTTCGTTTCCAATTAAGTAAATTATAGAATAGAAACAAACAACCATTCTCATGATCATTATGAATATTGATTAGATGTTATTACAGTAAAGGGAAGTAACTCAAAATTAAAGAACAGTGCTGGTATTTCTGTGTTTTGTTTCAATATTCGCATTTTCAGCCAAATTATATGCATGTCATCAGAAATAAGGTTTCAACAATGTGTTTTATGTATAAACCTTATGAAATAAATGGGTTTTAGAGAAAACGTATGGTTAAAAATAATACAGGCCCATTTTATCAACATTTTACATAGAAAATGCATTGAAAATTGTAAAAACATTGATTTGACAAAATCGTTAAAGGAAGGCTGGCTTGATGGGTAAAAAGGACCTGAATTGAACATGTTTGGTACCATTAAACCTGTTCAAAAAATCTTGAAAAATTCTATACGAAAGCCAGAAACGTTGCCAATGTCCTTAAGCTAAAAAGGTGGAAGAATTAATGATGATAACAACAAAAGTGGATCAGAAAAAGTCTTTTGCTTAGCTTGCCAAAAATAGTGAATGAAAAATTCTAGAGAGGGACGTCAAACATTAACAAACAAATGTTGTATAGTTTATTTTTATTTTTCCAGATAATGCTCAGATTGAAATACATAGATCTGTTAGCATAATAAAGCCAATACTTACACGAGTAGATTTTCTTTCTGTGTGTGTGACAACGAGAAACATTGGTGCCTTAGTGCCTCCAAATGTCTTGATTGAGGTTATCCAGAACTTTAGGTAGTCTGAAAGAAAAAATAGATAAGGCCATGTAAAATTAATTCCTTGGTTCTCAGGCCTTTTTTCAAGAAATATGATGAGGGAGGGAGGCATTTTTTTTTCACTTTTTATTGCCCCCAAAACATGATGAGGCAGCTTTTTACATTGTACAAAACCTAAGAAAATGATGAGGGAGGTGATTTGTTGTTTTTATTTTATTGATTTAGCAATAAAAAGGGTCAATGAGGCACCCTTAAAAGAGATGAGGGAGGGCCTGAGAACCAAGATAATATTTTTTATAGCCTAATCATAATAGGATAAAACAGACAGGTGTGTAAGTGTAGTACTAAAGGATTGTACTTACAACAGTGGAAAGTTGTACCTTTACTTTCAACAACTTTTTCATATTTTAGGTTTTGATTACTGAACATCGCTTAATTTCCATGACACCTTGATTACTTTTGCGAGAAATTTATTTTAATCTTTAATAGAGAAACAAAATTTTCAGGAATTATAGTTTTTGCTATAAATAAAGTAAAAAAAACATACACACATAGGTGAAAACGAACATTTCACGAGCACACTGTCTCGCGTAATTATGTGAAAATAAAGTTCTCACAAATAGTTATGTCTTCAAGTTTTGAAAACTTTCACAACAAAATAATTCAAATCAAAAATTGTTTTCTTGAAAACAGCATTTGAACATATTCTCCTAACTTCAGTTAACTCGAACAGCACTTTACCTTGACAATGAAAATGCAGTACATTTAAGGCAACTGATTTAAGTAAAATGATTTATGTAGTAAATTGAAAGAATTCATATATTCTGTTTTTAGAATGACAACAGTCCTAGTATAAATAAAGTAACAAAAGAATAAATCTAGATGTACAAAGTCTAATTGTAAGTAATTGTGTCAAAGAAATGAAACCATAATCTATAAGAGAAGTGGATTATTACAATAAATTAATTTATTATATACCTAACGTGTATCATTCAATTTTACTGTTGATTTTATGTAATCACGTGACGTCGTGATCTGACTTTCCAGATCACCACACTGTGGTTTTCTGAATCCATATCACCACTCTCTGAAACTGATGGCGTAGTACGCAGAAACATGATATTTTTCTTGCGCGTTAAAAAGTCCCTTGTTATTATTCTTTGTTTTGTGGAGAAATGTAATACAATTGATTGTTAAAGTTTTCTTTAACTATATTTTGCTATATAGTTATGAGGGGGTATATAATAAATTTATCATTATAACAGTAACTTGATCCGAAGAGCTATATCATGTCAAATTGACAGGCGCGGATCATCCGATCAAACTCGACGCTTCGGCTCTCGTTAGATCTGATGATCCGCGCCTGTCAACTTGACGTGATACGACCCTTTGGATCAAGTTACTGTTATAATAATCAGACATGATTTTTTTCAGCTTTAAAGCGGAAATCCGCTATCCAGATTTATTATTTCCGCTCTTATTTTTCAAATCCGCTTTTATAGTAATTCGGATTTTTTCCGTAACTAATTTGACTTTTACTTTCTTTGAAACAGTTCCTTTATTTTTTATGTGAACGGCTTATTCATTGGTTGAGTAATTGCCTCCTTGTTGACTTTCACAAATCAGGAGTCTGTTTATGTAACGATCGAGATCTGGACATGTGGTGTTTCTCATTGTAATTTATTTCTCCAAAAAAGAACTATAAGTAGAGATTTTCAAGTTTATTTTTTATATTCAAAATTTAAACATCTAAAATTCAGTTCTCAGGGGGTTTTTAATGTTAAAATAATCATTTTCGGCCGGGGACTTTCGGCCCCCTGGACCCCCTGATCAGGGGC
>NW_026932545.1:0-52602 GCF_032062105.1 Saccostrea cuccullata
TATTATATATAATGCAGGTCATAAAGAGCGACAACTCGTTTGTTTACATATTCTCGATCAGATTTTCTGTGCGTCGAAAAAGCTTGATGGTAGCTAAAAGAAAGTGTGTTTGTTTATGCACATTTCCTTTAAAAATAATCAAGTGATATCCTGATCAAATTTCAAGAATTGCATTTGCGATCAATATTCAACAAACATGCTAAACACCTAAATACGTCTCTTTTTACATTGCCTGATTGGGTACAAGTTTAATATTTGAATATGTCCAAGGTTAATATAAATTCTTTTATTATCTTTATAATTAAAAGACTAAAATTCCGCAGAGAAAAAACCTTATCAGATAATAAAAGCTGATGAAATTTGAGGGTTTCAATATTTTATTGGACAAAAAATGAAGTAAATACACAACTTCACTGAATAAAAAAGACAAGAACGTAACAGTTTTCGCCCTTAACAACACTTAACTCTTGGTTTAACTTAAGTGCTGTTTGTATCACCGACTTGAGTGATGTTAAAAATATATATACTATGTATTTTTTAAATCTCATCAAATTACTCTTCATTTTCTCTATAAGTTCTTGTATCTCGCTCACCTTTATTCAAATCAAACAAAAATCGCACTTAAATTCTATTATTTTCTTAAATATTTGCAACAACACTCAAGTCGGTTTGAATACCTACTCCGGAGTTAAGTCGGTAATCGTATTTATATATATATATATATATATATATATATATATATAACCGACTTCGAGCTGTTAGCGGCATACCGTTACTGTTGACACTTGCTGGCATCATAGGCTTTTTCTATTAAGTGAAGTAAAAGTTCAAGCTCTTATCACGTAATATGATTAGATATTTTTATTTCGAAGAATTAGAAGGCATCTGTGGGATAAATAAGTAAGGCAATTAAAAAATATTCATCATATACATTGTTTGTTTGCCGCTAAGTGCTAAGAGGTGTTTTTAAACTTGATGCCTCTAAATTTTTGCATCACTTACTGGCATGAAGAAATAAGAAAGGGACGAAACTTCTCCAATCTTCTTTGAAACTCAATAAATATATATTGAACTTAGAGTTCTCTGATTACATAATGTTAATTAAAAATTAATTTGTATTGTCATAGCTTATACCTTCACTCATAAAAGTTTAAAAAAAAAAGTAGAAGAAAAAAAACCCAAGAAACCTGTATATCAAATCTTATAACGTACATTTTTATTTTACATCTTAATTGATATCTTTCGATCCCGTGGAAAAATAAAAATAAAGACGTTGTTTAAATTCAATAATTCTTAGTAAAGCCAACAATCTTTGATTCTTTTTATCAATTACGAATGCAGCGTTCTTTTACCAACATTACTTTTTAAAAGCGTATAGCTTTACGTTTATCATGTTTATTCAGATATATTTTCTAAAATTAATTAATTAAATGATATAAAACTACCTCTCCATTCATATTCAGATAAGAAATGTTGGAACAATTATCTATTACTACATGTACGCAATTATAGTGATACATTGTATGTAAAAAAGTATTTTTCTTTGCTGGTATACTATTTGTTTACATGGCTTTTCTATTCTAAAAATAAACCAAAACAAACCTGAGTTACGGCCCGTTACAAATTTAGTAGAGGAGCGGATTTAACTAGGTGTATGTGCAAAGTAAAATTAATTATATTCGGTAGCTTCTAAACCGCTGACATAAACGTAGTAGATTATAAAGGAATATATGAAATTAAAGATGAATAAAAGAGGACATTATTGAGGCCCCGGAAACATTAAGGTGCATATCCTATTTTATGTTTTAATAGAAAATAAAAATTATTATAATTATATTAATGTAAGACTAGTTTAAACTTTCATATTTATAGTGTTTAAAGAAAATTGTGCCATGAAATTTTTCTATCTAAATAAATTTATATCTTTTATAATCTTATTTAATTTTTTCGGAACATGTTGAAGGCAATATTTAATGTCTTACCGGAATTCATTTTGTAATCAGATAACTACGAGAATTTAGATTTATGTATAGATATGTAATGGAATCCTAGTACCTAGCGGTTTATCGCCTTTTTATTCACTTCTCTATTTGCTGCATTATCCATGTTAATTTTTTGGAAAAAGCCATGTAAAAATGACGTATCTGGAGAACAGGTTTTATGAAATTGAAATGTTCTTGAACAAAATTCAAATTATTGAAAAACCCATGTGAAAAAATAATTTTGAGATAAAAATTCGCATTTTTTGTTACATTTGACACGTAGTAAATATTTGTAATTTTTCTACAAAAATAAATAACTAAAAAGAATGGATGACTCTTGTTAAAATATATAGCAGTAACCCCTTCAGCCTGAAATGTGGAAAAAAAATGCTACATTTGTGAAATTTAAAAAGTATTCAAATTCTATGCTTTGTTTTGCTTGAAATATTATAATTCATACAATTTCTTTATTGCTATCTCTCTACATAGAATATATCACGATGTGTTGTTTAAAATGTGCATTTTATAATAAACGGTAGAGTTGAGAAACGATTGATTTTCTTCAAATTTTTAAATGTGTAAACATTTAAAAGTAACACATCATAAACAAATAGTTAATTCATACTGAAATAAAAAAAAGTGAAAGTTTTGTTTCATATATATATACATGTAGTTATGTCATGGAATGCAAGCACTTTGCGGCATATCATCTGTATTGGCACTTTGTGGCGTAATGGATTTTTAAAATCCAACTGATAATTTACTTTATTATTCAAATAAAATTCTATTGAATGGAAAATCATGTAAACAAAAATGTATCAGCGATAAAAATTAGCACTTTAGCATTTCGCCTTTTTAATTATATTAATAACTCACTTTATTATATTCGAAAACGGTTCTACGGCTCAAAAAAGCACATCTCCGATGAAAATTCGCATTATCGTAATAATAAGAAGTAAAAAATAATTCTTCCATAGAATTTAACAAAAAAATAGACAAGTTTTGTTATATTTATATATCAGTCACCCTGTAAGACTTAAAAGAAATAACGTTGATGCAAAAACAGTACATTGATTACCTTTAAAAAGTATCCAAGATTTTTGGCTTTGCTTGAAATATTGCAATTCAAACACATTCTTTAATGCCGTTTCTCATATTTATATTTCATATTTAATATATATATTATTTAGTATGTCCCACATACTATAAAGCAGACATATCAAAAGGTTTCTAGTAGGGATGTCAGTTTTACTCGTACAGCTTAGTCGAATAGTCGGAGGCTTTAGTCGAACGATAGTCGAGTACTCGTTGATTATTTAAATTTTTTTTAATGTATTTTAAAAAATGCTTCTATAATAATAAATGAAAGCTATCACCATCAATACTGAATTGTAAACATGTACTTATATTAGTAATACATAAAAGTATCCAATGTACTTCATTTCAAATATTTTTATTTATTGCATATTTTATTAAGTATACTAAATACATGACAACAAAAGCTCGCGTTTGTCTTTTCTATTCCTAACGCCAGAACATGGACCCGTAATTGATCCACTACATAAAGCCATTTGAACGTATCTAGTCAGTCACCCGGGACTTCTGAAAGGTCAGAGCGTACCTCTTATAAAACACAGAGAGCTTGCTATCAATTTTAATTATGATATTATTTTGGAAACAATCAAAGGTGATCAATACAATTTTGAAATGACAGAAAAAAGGATATAAATTACACTCACCACTGCCCCCTCCCAGCTTACATGTTTTTTTTTACAAATTGAAAACAAAAATTTTTAAAAATTCTAATTAATAAATAGTTGCATAATGCAAGATCATATGGTATTGCAAGTTGGAATCATATGATTCCGAGCTAGCAAACCAAACAGATCTTGAAAGCCCTTTCTATTTCTAGCACTAAAAATAGAGAATTCTTCTATAAGGTACTTTTTTATTGCTCTGCACGTTATAATTTTTCCGGTAAATATACCAGAAAGGTTTCAATTGAAGAATAGTTGTTGGCCTATAATTTGATACAATAAATTCGAAGCTGAATGCAGGTTTAGTTTCACATATTATATATTAAAATACTTTTAATTGTTTTTTCCATCCTGGCATCTTTTTAAATACACCCTAACTTAGATTCTGAAGTCATTTTGCCGATGAAAAATGGACAAGCAAAATTTACTTTGAACAATTAATATTTAAGACGGTTGAGTAAGCAAAACGCAGTTTTATCACAATAAAATCATATACTGAGAAATGAATTAAGCAGAGCCAATTCTCTTACCTTGAAAATTAGATAGCCAAAAAAAAGCAAAATTTTAACGAATAGCCGACTAAAAAAATCTAAGTCGATAGTCAGTATGATCGAACGATAGTCGAGTACTCGACTATCGGTTGATATCCCTAGTTTCTAGACTTATTTCTGAGATATTGAGTGACAAATACCATACCCTACCGTGTCTGAGTTGATTTTTTATTCTTCGTGTTTCTGGGTCCATTACTCGGTCGATAATTGAATTTTTTCAGC
The DNA here is from genome assembly GCF_032062105.1 of Saccostrea cuccullata. Taxonomy (NCBI): domain Eukaryota; kingdom Metazoa; phylum Mollusca; class Bivalvia; order Ostreida; family Ostreidae; genus Saccostrea; species Saccostrea cuccullata. The sequence continues at coordinate 4,513 of NW_026932545.1, forward strand.
ATAGATAAAAAATATGCCAGCGAAAATGTGTCTTTTAAAATTTTTGGAGTAAGAATAGGGTTAACAATTCGAAAAAGCAAGATTCTTTTGTAACACCACACCTGGAGACGGACATTTACGAACTTTTTACGAAAACTTAAACAATAAATAAATTAAGATGAAGGTATAGTCTTAGCTTTATTGCGCCCTAAAAATGTAATGGCATAAAAAAGTTTTGAAACTGGCTCAAATATTAGTTAAATAAATAACTCTGATAAATCAGGAAAGAATATGGCATGAAGGTTTACCATTCTGCAAATATGACGTCGTTAATGTGAAGCATTTCTCTATTTTCAACAGAAAAAGCCTCAAAATGGCACATTTTAAGGGTGATTTTCCTTTAGAAAACAGTGTCCACAGCCGTCGCCCATGGTAATTTTTTGATATTTTGTGCAAAATTTAATAACAAATCACATATCTCAAGATCTTTGTGGGCGATGCCTGTGGACAATGTTATCTGAAAGAATATTCCATTGAAAATTGGTGTCTTCTGCAACTTTTTATGAAAATACGGGAAAGTGCACATGTTTATGACGTCATAATTAGCATTTAAAACCACACGTGAGAAAAAATGACTTGTATGATCTTTCTGCATTGAATTTCAATTATTTAAATAGCATGAGTTTTCAACTTTTACACCAGTTTCATTTTTTAGAAAATAACAGGGCAAAATTTATATGGAAACCATACCTTCTTCTTTGCAAAAAAATCCTATCATTCAATATTTGAAAATTTACGTCGAAGTTCAAGTTCGTCATTGTATTGATTAACAGTAAAAATATTAATCGGTGAAGCTGAGCTCAATATTGCACGGGGCAAAGTTAAACGAGACATGATCATGAGAAAAACGTGTCATGTTTACATTTCTCGGGTACGGGAAAACCCAGCTATGACGACATTCATTTCTGAAATAAGGGAAATAAGACATATCCACAGAACATTTCCGTCAAAAACATGTAAAAATATTTTTTGCGTTCTGAATTTCACAAAATACCCCACCATGTACAGATTATGGCACGTTTCTTTGATTTTATACTACCCGTTTTTACCATGTATGATCCAATTGTACTAAGAGATCTACTATGACGTCAACAGCACGCTGGACGCGCAGTATAGGGAAACGGAAGAGTGGAATAATCTTTTCCGTAATTTGATAATATTTGCATGAAATTTTTAATGTTTTTAGATATATTTTTTAGTTATGTGGTTTCAATCTCGTTTTGTATATATTTTATCAGAGATTATGATGTAATTCAACTGAGTCACATGACCATACATATTTCGTCCCACTAAAGAAAATATTTATGTTTTATGACTAGAGAAGTGTTGAATCGGTTAAAGTAAAAGTTAGCACAACAATGCTGAATAATGAATTTACTCAGAAAGCTGCAAGAATTTAAATTTATATAAAGTTGTGTCACGAAATGAAAGCACTTAGCGGCATATCGTCTATGTGAGCACTATGTGGCATACTGAGCATTTTAAATAAAATTCCTAATTTAATTCATTATTCAAATAAAATTCTATTCGATGGAAAAGCATGTAAACAATGATACATCTGCAATGAAAATTCGCATTATTGTTATAAGGGAAGAATAATACATTATTTTTCTACAGAATTTGACAACAAAAATTTGACGAGTTACGTTAGTTAAAATATCAATAACCCTCTAAGCCTTAATAGCAATAATGTTGATACGAATACAGTATAGTGATTGTCTTTAAAAAGTATCCAAGATTTTGCCTTTTCTTGAAATATTATAATTATAAACAGAGAAAATGTAAGGATGTTTTTTTTAAAGAAAATGTATATGTTTTTTAAAAAATGGCAAAATTAAAAGACGATTATTTTTCCCCAAATTTTGAAATGCATAAAAGTTAAAGGTAACAGATCAATAGCGAAAAATTAACTCATATTGTAATTTAAAAAAGTCAGAGTTGAATGTATTTTATTTATGTCATGGAATGCAGGCACTTAGCGGCATATCGTCTATGTGGTCACTTTGTGGCATAATAGGCATTTTTTTATTATATATCTACATGTAGTAATAACTCACCTTATTTAATTCGAAAACAGTTCTACTGCTTAAAAAAGGACATCACCGATGAAAATTCGCATTATTGTCATAATGAGAAGTAATAAATAATTCTTTCATAGAAATTAACAACAAAAAAGAATAGACAAGTTTTGTTAAATTAATATATCAGTAATCCTCTAAGACTTAAAAGAAGTAACGTTGATGCGAAAACAGTACATTGATTACCTTAAAAAAGTATCCAAGATTCTTGGCTTTGCTTGAAATATTACATTTTAAACAAATTCTTTATTGCAGTTTCTTCACAGAGAAAATTTCAGGATATTTATAAAGAAAATATTTTTGTTTTATGACATAAGAAATTGTTATTTTTTGTATTTTTAAATGGGCTAAAGTAAAAGTTTGCACAACAATAATGAATACTGAATTAATGTTAAAATCAGAATACTGCGAGAATTTCAATTTATATAAAGTTATGTCACGGAATACAAGCACTTAGCGGAATATCGTCTATGTGGTCACTTTGTGGCATAATAGACATTTTTAATTATATTAATAACTCACCTTATTATATTCAAAAAGAATTTTACGGCTTAAAAAAAAGCACATCGCCGATGAAAATTCGCATTATTGTCATTATGAGAAAAAATAAATTATTCTTCCATAGATATTATCAACAAAAAAGAATAGACACGTTTTGTTAAATTAATATATCAGTAATCCTCTAAGACTTATAAAAAATAACCTTGATGCGAAAACAGTACATTGATTACCTTAAAAAGTATCCAAGATTTTGCCTTTGCTTGAAATATTATAATTATAAACAGAGAAAATGTAGGGATGTTTTTCAAGTATATGTTCTTATATATGTATATGTATCTTTTGTATATGTTTTCAAAAAAAAGGACAAAGTTAAAAGACGATTGATTTTTTCCACAAATTATTAAATGCATAAAAGTTAAAGGTAACAGATCAATAACGAACTATTAACTCATATTGTAATTTAAAAAGTCAGAGTTAAATATATTTTGTTTATGTCATGGAATGCAGGCACTTATTGGCATATCGTCTATGTGGTCACTTTTTGGCATAATAGACATTCTTAATTAAATTAATATGTCTACTTAATATATTCAAAAACAATTCTACGGCTTAGAAAGGACTTATCCGATGAAAATTCGTACTAGTGTCATAATGGGAAGTAATAAATATTTTTTTCCATAGAAATTAACAACTACAAAAAATAGACAAGTTTTCTTATATTAATATATCAGTAATCCTCGAAGACTTAAAAGAAATAATGTTGATACGAATACAGTATAGTGATTACCTTTAAAATGTATCCAAGATTCTTGACTTTGCTTGAAATATTGCATTTTAAACACATTCTTTATTGCCGTTTCTCCACGGAGAAAATTTCAGGAAATTTTTAAAGAAAATATTTTTGTTTTATGACATAAGAAATGGTTGATATATTTTTTTTTGTATTTTTAAATGAGTTAAAGTAAAAGTTAGCACAGCAATAATTAATACTGAATTAATGTTTAACTCAGAATACTGCAAGAATTTCAATTTATATAAAGTTATGTCACGAAATGCAAGAACTTAACGGCATATCGTCTATGTGGTCACTTTGTGGCATAATAGACATTTTTAATTATATTACTAGTAATAACCTACCTTATTTAATTCGAAAACAGTTCTACTGCTAAAAAAAGCACATCACCGATGAAAATTCGCATTATTGTCATAATGAGAAGTAATAAATAATTCTTTCATAAAAATTAACAACAAAAAAGAATAGACACGTTTTGTTAAATTAATATATCAGTAATCCTCTAAGACTCATAAGAAATAACCTTGATGCGAAAACAGTACATTGATTACCTCCAAAAAGTATCCAAGATTCTTGGCTTTGCTTGAAATATTACATTTTAAACACATTCTTTACTGCCGTTTCTCTACAGAGAAAATTTTAGGATATTTTAAAAATATATATACATCATGTTTTATGACTTAAGAAATGGTTGATATATTTTTTTTGTATTTTTAAATGGGTTCAAGTAAAATATAGCACAATAATAATGAATACTGAATAAATGTTAAACTCAGAATACTGCGAGAATTTAAATTTATATAAAGTTATGTCACTAAATACAAGCACTTAGCGGCATATCGACTGTGTGAGCACTCTGTGGCATACTGAGTATTTTAATCAACATTGATAATTTATTATTCAAATAAAATTCTATTCGATGGAAAACATGTAAACAATAATACATCTGCGAGAAAATTCCCATTTTTGTTATAAGGGAAGAATATTAAATTATTTTTCTACAGAATTTGACAACAAAAATTTGACGAGTTACGTTAGAAAAATATCAATAACCCTCTAAGCCTTAATAGCAATAATGTTGATACGAATACAGTATAGTGATTGCCTTTAAAAAGTATCCAAGATTTTGTCTTTGCTTCAAATATTATAATTATGAACAGAGAAAATGTAGGGATGTTTTTTACGAAAATGTATATGTTTTTTAAAAAATGGCAAAATTAAAAGACGATTGATTTTTTCCCCAAAATTTTAAATGCATAAAAGTTAAAGGTTACAGATCAATAGCAAAAAACTAACTCATATTGTTATTTAAAAAAGTCAGAGTTGAATGTATTTTATTTATGTCATGGAATGCAGGCACTTAGCGGCATATCGTCTATGTGGTCACTTTGTGGCATAATAGGCATTTTTAATTATATTACTAGTAATAACTTACCTTATTTAATTCGAAAACAGTTCTACTGCTAAAAAAGCACATCACCGATGAAAATTCGCATTATTGTCATAATGAGAAGTAATAAATAATTCTTTCATAAAAATTAACAACAAAAAAGAGTAGACACGTTTTGTTAAATTAATATATCAGTAATCCTATAAGACTTAAAAGAAGTAACGTTGATGCGAAAAAAGTACATTGATTACCTTTAAAAAGTATCCAAGATTCTTGGCTTTGCTTGAAATATTAAATTTTAAACAAATTCTTTATTGAAGTTTCTTCACAGAGAAAATTTCAGGATATTTATAAAGAAAATATTTTTGTTTTATGACATAAGAAATGGTTATTTTTTTGTATTTTTAAATGGGTTAAAGTAAAAGTTAGCACAACAATAATGAATACTGAATTAATGTTAAAATCAGAATACTGCGAGAATTTCAATTTATATAAAGTTATGTCACGGAATGCAAGCACTTAGCGGCATATCGTCTATGTGGTCACTTTGTGGCATAATAGGCAGGCATTTTTAATTAAATTACTAGTAATAACTTACCTTATTTAATTCGAAAACAGTTCTACTGCTAAAAAAAGCACATCACCGATGAAAATTCGCATTATTGTCATAATGAGAAGTAATAAATAATTCTTTTATAAAAATTAACAACAAAAAAGAATAGACACGTTTTGTTAAATTAATATATCAGTAATCCTCTGAGACTTATAAGAAATAACCTTGATGCGAAAACAGTACATTGATTACCTTAAAAAAGTATCCAGGATTCTTGGCTTTGCTTGAAATATTACATTTTAAACACATTCTTTATTGTTGTTTCTCTACAGAGAAAATTTTAGGATATTTTAAAAATATATATACATCATGTTTTATGACTTAAGAAATGGTTGATATATTTTTTTGTATTTCTAAATGGGTTCAAGTAAAATATAGCACAATAATAATGAATACTGAATTAATGTTACACTCAGAATACTGCGAGAATTTAAATTTATATAAAGTTATGTCACGAAATGCAAGCACTTAGCGGCATATCGACTGTGTGAGCACTCTGTTGCATACTGAGTATTTTAATCAAAATTGATAATTTATTATTCAAATAAATTTCTATTCGATGGAAAAACATGTAAACAATAATACATCTGCGATGAAAATTCCCATTTTTGTTATAAGGGAAGAGTAATAAATTATTTTTCTACAGAATTTGACAACAAAAATTTGACGAGTTACGTTAGAAAAATATCAATAACCCTCTAAGCCTTAATAGCAATAATGTTGATACGAATACAGTATAGTGATTGCCTTTAAAAAGTATCCAAGATTTTGCCTTTGCTTGAAATATTATAATTATAAACAGAGAAAATGTAAGGATGTTTTTCTTAAAGAAAATGTATATGTTTTTTAAAAAATGGCAAAATTAAAAGACGATTGATTTTTTCCCCAAAATTATAAATGCATAAAAGTTAAAGGTAACAGATCAATAGCAAAAAATTAACTCATATTGTAATTTAAAAAAGTCAGAGTTGAATGTATTTTATTTTTGTCATGGAATGCAGGCACTTAGCGGCATATCGTCTATGTGGTCACTTTGTGGCATAATAGGCATTTTTAATTATATTACTAGTAATAACTTACCTTATTTAATTCGAAAACAGTTCTACTGCTACAAAAAAGCAGATCACCGATAACAATTCGCATTATTGTCATAATGAGAAGTAATAAATAATTCTTTCATAAAAATTAACAACAAAAAAGAATAGACAAGTTTTGTTAAATTAATATACCAGTAATCCTCTAAGACTTAAAAGAAGTAACGTTCATGCAAGAACAGTACATTGATTACCTTTAAAAAGTATCCAAGATTCTTGGCTTTGCTTGAAATATTAAATTTTAAACATATTCTTTATTGCAGTTTCTTCACAGAGAAAATTTCAGGATATTTATAAAGAAAATATTTTTGTTTTATGACATAAGAAATGGTTATTTTTTTGTATTTTTAAATGGGTTAAAGTAAAAGTTAGCACAACAATAATGAATACTGAATTAATGTTAAAATCAGAATACTGCGAGAATTTCAATTTATATAAAGTTATGTCACGGAATGCAAGCACTTAGCGGCATATCGTCTATGTGGTCACTTTGTGGCATAATAGGCATTTTTAATTATATTAATAACTCACCTTATTATATTCAAAAAGAATTCTACGGCTTAAAAAAAGCTCATCGCCGAGGAAAATTCGCATTATTGTCATTATGAGAAAAAATAAATTATTCTTCCATAGATATTATCAACAAAAAAGAATAGACAAGTTTTGTTAAATTAATATATCAGTAATCCTCTAAGACTTATAAGAAATAACCTTGATGCGAAAACAGTACATTGATTACCTTAAAAAAGTATCCAGGATTCTTGGCTTTGCTTGAAATATTACATTTTAAACACATTCTTTACTGCTGTTTCTCTACAGAGAAAATTTTAGGATATTTTAAAAATATATATACATAATGTTTTATGACTTAAGAAATGGTTGATATATTTTTTTGTATTTCTAAATGGGTTCAAGTAAAATATAGCACAATAATAATGAATACTGAATTAATGTTACACTCAGAATACTGCGAGAATTTAAATTTATATAAAGTTATGTCACGAAATGCAAGCACTTAGCGGCATATCGACTGTGTGAGCACTCTGTTGCATACTGAGTATTTTAATCAAAATTGATAATTTATTATTCAAATAAATTTCTATTCGATGGAAAAACATGTAAAGAATAATACATCTGCGATGAAAATTCCCATTTTTGTTATAAGGGAAGAGTAATAAATTATTTTTCTACAGAATTTGACAACAAAAATTTGACGAGTTACGTTAGAAAAATATCAATAACCCTCTAAGCCTTAATAGCAATAATGTTGATACGAATACAGTATAGTGATTGCCTTTAAAAAGTATCCAAGATTTTGCCTTTGCTTGAAATATTATAATTATAAACAGAGAAAATGTAAGGATGTTTTTTTTAAAGAAAATGTATATGTTTTTTAAAAAATGGCAAAATTAAAAGACGATTGATTTTTTCCCCAAAATTATAAATGCATAAAAGTTAAAGGTAACAGATCAATAGCAAAAAATTAACTCATATTGTAATTTAAAAAAGTCAGAGTTGAATGTATTTTATTTTTGTCATGGAATGCAGGCACTTAGCGGCATATCGTCTATGTGGTCACTTTGTGGCATAATAGGCATTTTTAATTATATTACTAGTAATAACTTACCTTATTTAATTCGAAAACAGTTCTACTGCTACAAAAAAGCAGATCACCGATAACAATTCGCATTATTGTCATAATGAGAAGTAATAAATAATTCTTTCATAAAAATTAACAACAAAAAAGAATAGACAAGTTTTGTTAAATTAATATACCAGTAATCCTCTAAGACTTAAAAGAAGTAACGTTCATGCAAGAACAGTACATTGATTACCTTTAAAAAGTATCCAAGATTCTTGGCTTTGCTTCAAATATTAAATTTTAAACAAATTCTTTATTGCAGTTTCTTCACAGAGAAAATTTCAGGACATTTTTAAAGAAAATATTTTTGTTTTATGACATAAGAAATGGTTGTTTTTTTTTGTATTTTTTAATGGGTTCAAGTAAAAGTTAGCACAACAATAATGAATACTGAATTAATGTTAAAATCAGAATACTGCGAGAATTTCAATTTATATAAAGTTATGTCACGGAATGCAAGCACTTAGCGGCATATCGTCTATGTGGTCACTTTGTGGCATAATAGGCATTTTTAATTATATTAATAACTCACCTTATTATATTCAAAAAGAATTCTACGGCTTAAAAAAAGCTCATCGCCGAGGAAAATTCGCATTATTGTCATTATGAGAAAAAATAAATTATTCTTCCATAGATATTATCAACAAAAAAGAATAGACAAGTTTTGTTAAATTAATATATCAGTAATCCTCTAAGACTTATAAGAAATAACCTTGATGCGAAAACAGTACATTGATTACCTTAAAAAAGTATCCAGGATTCTTGGCTTTGCTTGAAATATTACATTTTAAACACATTCTTTACTGCTGTTTCTCTACAGAGAAAATTTTAGGATATTTTAAAAATATATATACATCATGTTTTATGACTTAAGAAATGGTTGATATATTTTTTTGTATTTCTAAATGGGTTCAAGTAAAAGTTAGCACAATAATAATGAATACTGAATTAATGTTAAAATCAGAATACTGCGAGAATTTAAATTTATATAAAGTTATGTCACGAAATGCAAGCACTTAGCGGCATATCGACTGTGTGAGCACTCTGTTGCATACTGAGTATTTTAATCAAAATTGATAATTTATTATTCAAATAAATTTCTATTCGATGGAAAAACATGTAAACAATAATACATCTGCGATGAAAATTCCCATTTTTGTTATAAGGGAAGAGTAATAAATTATTTTTCTACAGAATTTGACAACAAAAATTTGACGAGTTACGTTAGAAAAATATCAATAACCCTCTAAGAATTAATAGCAATAATGTTGATACGAATACAGTATAGCGATTGCCTTTAAAAAGTATCCAAGATTTTGCCTTTGCTTGAAATATTATAATTATAAACAGAGAAAATGTAAGGATGTTTTTTTTTAAAGAAAATGTATATGTTTTTTAAAAAATGGCAAAATTAAAAGACGATTGATTTTTTCCCCAAAATTTTAAATGCATAAAAGTTAAAGGTAACAGATCAATAGCAAAAAATTAACTCATATTGTAATTTAAAAAAGTCAGAGTTGAATGTATTTTATTTTTGTCATGGAATGCAGGCACTTAGCGGCATATCGTCTATGTGGTCACTTTGTGGCATAATAGGCATTTTTAATTATATTACTAGTAATAACTTACCTTATTTAATTCGAAAACAGTTCTACTGCTACAAAAAAGCAGATCACCGATAACAATTCGCATTATTGTCATAATGAGAAGTAATAAATAATTCTTTCATAGAAATTAACAACAAAAAAGAATAGACAGGTTTTGTTAAATTAATATACCAGTAATCCTCTAAGACTTAAAAGAAGTAACGTTCATGCAAGAACAGTACATTGATTACCTTTAAAAAGTATCCAAGATTCTTGGCTTTGCTTGAAATATTAAATTTTAAACAAAATCTTTATTGCAGTTTCTTCACAGAGAAAATTTCAGGATATTTATAAAGAAAATATTTTTGTTTTATGACATAAGAAATGGTTATTTTTTTGTATTTTTAAATGGGTTAAAGTAAAAGTTAGCAAAACAATAATGAATACTGAATTAATGTTAAAATCAGAATACTGCGAGAATTTCAATTTACATAAAGTTATGTCACGGAATGCAAGCACTTAGCGGCATATCGTCTATGTGGTCACTTTGTGGCATAATAGGCATTTTTAATTATATTAATAACTCACCTTATTATATTCAAAAAGAATTCTACGGCTTAAGAAAAGCACATCGCCGAGGAAAATTCGCATTATTGTCATTATGAGAAAAAATAAATTATTCTTCCATAGATATTATCAACAAAAAAGAATAGACAAGTTTTGTTAAAATAATATATCAGTAATCCTCTAAGACTCATAAGAAATAACCTTGATGCGAAAACAGTACATTGATTACCTTCAAAAAGTATCCAAGATTCTTGGCTTTGCTTGAAATATTACATTTTAAACACATTCTTTATTGCCGTTTCTCTACAGAGAAAGTTTTAGGATATTTTAAAATATATATACATCATGTTTTATGACTTAAGAAATGGTTGATATATGTTTTTGTATTTTTAAATGGGTTCAAGTAAAAGTTAGCACAATAATAATGAATACTGAATTAATGTTAAACTCAGAATACTGCGAGAATTTAAATTTATATAAAGTTATGTCACGAAATGCAAGCACTTAGCGGCATATCGACTGTGTGAGCACTCTGTGGCATACTGAGTATTTTAATCAAAATTGATAATTTATTATTCAAATAAAATTCTATTCGATGGAAAAACATGTAAACAATAATACATCTGCGATGAAAATTCCCATTTTTGTTATAAGGGAAGAGTAATAAATTATTTTTCTACAGAATTTGACAACAAAAATTTGACGAGTTACGTTAGAAAAATATCAATAACCCTCTAAGCCTTAATAGCAATAATGTTGATACGAATACAGTATAGCAATTGCCTTTAAAAAGTATCCAAGATTTTGTCTTTGCTTGAAATATTATAATTATAAACAGAGAAAATGTAGGGATGTTTTTTAAGAAAATGTATATGTTTTTTTAAAAAATGGCAAAATTTAAAGACGATTGATTTTTTCCCCAAAATTTTAAATGCATAAAAGTTAAAGGTAACAGATCAAGAGCAAAAAACTAACTCATATTGTAATTTAAAAAAGTCAAAATTGAATGTATTTTATTTATGTCATGGAATGCAGGCACTTAGCGGCATATCGTCTATGTGGTCACTTTGTGGCATAATAGGCATTTTTAATTATATTACTAGTAATAACCTACCTTATTTAATTCGAAAACAGTTCTACTGCTACAAAAAAGCAGATCACCGATGAAAATTCGCATTATTGTCATAATGAGAAGTAATAAATAATTCTTTCATAGAAATTAACAACAAAAAAGAATAGACAGGTTTTGTTAAATTAATATACCAGTAATCCTCTAAGACTTAAAAGAAGTAACGTTCATGCAAGAACAGTACATTGATTACCTTTAAAAAGTATCCAAGATTCTTGGCTTTGCTTGAAATATTAAATTTTAAACAAATTCTTTATTGCAGTTTCTTCACAGAGAAAATTTCAGGATATTTATAAAGAAAATATTTTTGTTTTATGACATAAGAAATGGTTATTTTTTTGTATTTTTAAATGGGTTAAAGTAAAAGTTAGCACAACAATAATGAATACTGAATTAATGTTAAAATCAGAATACTGCGAGAATTTCAATTTACATAAAGTTATGTCACGGAATGCAAGCACTTAGCGGCATATCGTCTATGTGGTCACTTTGTGGCATAATAGGCATTTTTAATTATATTAATAACTCACCTTATTATATTCAAAAAGAATTCTACGGCTTAAAAAAAGCACATCGCCGAGGAAAATTCGCATTATTGTCATTATGAGAAAAAATAAATTATTCTTCCATAGATATTATCAACAAAAAAGAATAGACAAGTTTTGTTAAAATAATATATCAGTAATCCTCTAAGACTCATAAGAAATAACCTTGATGCGAAAACAGTACATTGATTACCTTCAAAAAGTATCCAAGATTCTTGGCTTTGCTTGAAATATTACATTTTAAACACATTCTTTATTGCCGTTTCTCTACAGAGAAAGTTTTAGGATATTTTAAAAATATATATACATCATGTTTTATGACTTAAGAAATGGTTGATATATGTTTTTGTATTTTTAAATGGGTTCAAGTAAAAGTTAGCACAATAATAATGAATACTGAATTAATGTTAAACTCAGAATACTGCGAGAATTTAAATTTATATAAAGTTATGTCACGAAATGCAAGCACTTAGCGGCATATCGACTGTGTGAGCACTCTGTGGCATACTGAGTATTTTAATCAAAATTGATAATTTATTATTCAAATAAAATTCTATTCGATGGAAAAACATGTAAACAATAATACATCTGCGATGAAAATTCCCATTTTTGTTATAAGGGAAGAGTAATAAATTATTTTTCTACAGAATTTGACAACAAAAATTTGACGAGTTACGTTAGAAAAATATCAATAACCCTCTAAGCCTTAATAGCAATAATGTTGATACGAATGCAGTATAGCAATTGCCTTTAAAAAGTATCCAAGATTTTGTCTTTGCTTGAAATATTATAATTATAAACAGAGAAAATGTAGGGATGTTTTTTAAGAAAATGTATGTTTTTTTAAAAAATGGCAAAATTTAAAGACGATTGATTTTTTCCCCAAAATTTTAAATGCATAAAAGTTAAAGGTAACAGATCAAGAGCAAAAAACTAACTCATATTGTAATTTAAAAAAGTCAAAATTGAATGCATTTTATTTATGTCATGGAATGCAGGCACTTAGCGGCATATCGTCTATGTGGTCACTTTGTGGCATAATAGGCATTTTTAATTATATTACTAGTAATAACCTACCTTATTTAATTCGAAAACAGTTCTACTGCTACAAAAAAGCAGATCACCGATGAAAATTCGCATTATTGTCATAATGAGAAGTAATAAATAATTCTTTCATAGAAATTAACAACAAAAAAGAATAGACAGGTTTTGTTAAATTAATATACCAGTAATCCTCTAAGACTTAAAAGAAGTAACGTTCATGCAAGAACAGTACATTGATTACCTTTAAAAAGTATCCAAGATTCTTGGCTTTGCTTGAAATATTAAATTTTAAACAAATTCTTTATTGCAGTTTCTTCACAGAGAAAATTTCAGGATATTTATAAAGAAAATATTTTTGTTTTATGACATAAGAAATGGTTATTTTTTTGTATTTTTAAATGGGTTAAAGTAAAAGTTAGCAAAACAATAATGAATACTGAATTAATGTTAAAATCAGAATACTGCGAGAATTTCAATTTACATAAAGTTATGTCACGGAATGCAAGCACTTAGCGGCATATCGTCTATGTGGTCACTTTGTGGCATAATAGGCATTTTTAATTATATTAATAACTCACCTTATTATATTCAAAAAGAATTCTACGGCTTAAAAAAAGCACATCGCCGAGGAAAATTCGCATTATTGTCATTATGAGAAAAAATAAATTATTCTTCCATAGATATTATCAACAAAAAAGAATAGACAAGTTTTGTTAAAATAATATATCAGTAATCCTCTAAGACTCATAAGAAATAACCTTGATGCGAAAACAGTACATTGATTACCTTCAAAAAGTATCCAAGATTCTTGGCTTTGCTTGAAATATTACATTTTAAACACATTCTTTATTGCCGTTTCTCTACAGAGAAAGTTTTAGGATATTTTAAAATATATATACATCATGTTTTATGACTTAAGAAATGGTTGATATATGTTTTTGTATTTTTAAATGGGTTCAAGTAAAAGTTAGCACAATAATAATGAATACTGAATTAATGTTAAACTCAGAATACTGCGAGAATTTAAATTTATATAAAGTTATGTCACGAAATGCAAGCACTTAGCGGCATATCGACTGTGTGAGCACTCTGTGGCATACTGAGTATTTTAATCAAAATTGATAATTTATTATTCAAATAAAATTCTATTCGATGGAAAAACATGTAAACAATAATACATCTGCGATGAAAATTCCCATTTTTGTTATAAGGGAAGAGTAATAAATTATTTTTCTACAGAATTTGACAACAAAAATTTGACGAGTTACGTTAGAAAAATATCAATAACCCTCTAAGCCTTAATAGCAATAATGTTGATACGAATGCAGTATAGCAATTGCCTTTAAAAAGTATCCAAGATTTTGTCTTTGCTTGAAATATTATAATTATAAACAGAGAAAATGTAGGGATGTTTTTTAAGAAAATGTATATGTTTTTTTAAAAAATGGCAAAATTTAAAGACGATTGATTTTTTCCCCAAAATTTTAAATGCATAAAAGTTAAAGGTAACAGATCAAGAGCAAAAAACTAACTCATATTGTAATTTAAAAAAGTCAAAATTGAATGTATTTTATTTATGTCATGGAATGCAGGCACTTAGCGGCATATCGTCTATGTGGTCACTTTGTGGCATAATAGGCATTTTTAATTATATTACTAGTAATAACCTACCTTATTTAATTCGAAAACAGTTCTACTGCTACAAAAAAGCAGATCACCGATGAAAATTCGCATTATTGTCATAATGAGAAGTAATAAATAATTCTTTCATAGAAATTAACAACAAAAAAGAATAGACAGGTTTTGTTAAATTAATATACCAGTAATCCTCTAAGACTTAAAAGAAGTAACGTTCATGCAAGAACAGTACATTGATTACCTTTAAAAAGTATCCAAGATTCTTGGCTTTGCTTGAAATATTAAATTTTAAACAAATTCTTTATTGCAGTTTCTTCACAGAGAAAATTTCAGGATATTTATAAAGAAAATATTTTTGTTTTATGACATAAGAAATGGTTATTTTTTTGTATTTTTAAATGGGTTAAAGTAAAAGTTAGCACAACAATAATGAATACTGAATTAATGTTAAAATCAGAATACTGCGAGAATTTCAATTTACATAAAGTTATGTCACGGAATGCAAGCACTTAGCGGCATATCGTCTATGTGGTCACTTTGTGGCATAATAGGCATTTTTAATTATATTAATAACTCACCTTATTATATTCAAAAAGAATTCTACGGCTTAAAAAAAGCACATCGCCGAGGAAAATTCGCATTATTGTCATTATGAGAAAAAATAAATTATTCTTCCATAGATATTATCAACAAAAAAGAATAGACAAGTTTTGTTAAAATAATATATCAGTAATCCTCTAAGACTCATAAGAAATAACCTTGATGCGAAAACAGTACATTGATTACCTTCAAAAAGTATCCAAGATTCTTGGCTTTGCTTGAAATATTACATTTTAAACACATTCTTTATTGCCGTTTCTCTACAGAGAAAGTTTTAGGATATTTTAAAAATATATATACATCATGTTTTATGACTTAAGAAATGGTTGATATATGTTTTTGTATTTTTAAATGGGTTCAAGTAAAAGTTAGCACAATAATAATGAATACTGAATTAATGTTAAACTCAGAATACTGCGAGAATTTAAATTTATATAAAGTTATGTCACGAAATGCAAGCACTTAGCGGCATATCGACTGTGTGAGCACTCTGTGGCATACTGAGTATTTTAATCAAAATTGATAATTTATTATTCAAATAAAATTCTATTCGATGGAAAAACATGTAAACAATAATACATCTGCGATGAAAATTCCCATTTTTGTTATAAGGGAAGAGTAATAAATTATTTTTCTACAAAATTTGACAACAAAAATTTGACGAGTTACGTTAAAAAAAATCAATAACCCTCTAAGCCTTAATAGCAATAATGTTGATACGAATGCAGTATAGCAATTGCCTTTAAAAAGTATCCAAGATTTTGTCTTTGCTTGAAATATTATAATTATAAACAGAGAAAATGTAGGGATGTTTTTTAAGAAAATGTATATGTTTTTTTAAAAAATGGCAAAATTTAAAGACGATTGATTTTTTCCCCAAAATTTTAAATGCATAAAAGTTAAAGGTAACAGATCAAGAGCAAAAAACTAACTCATATTGTAATTTAAAAAAGTCAAAATTGAATGCATTTTATTTATGTCATGGAATGCAGGCACTTAGCGGCATATCGTCTATGTGGTCACTTTGTGGCATAATAGGCATTTTTAATTATATTACTAGTAATAACCTACCTTATTTAATTCGAAAACAGTTCTACTGCTACAAAAAGCAGATCACCGATGAAAATTCGCATTATTGTCATAATGAGAAGTAATAAATAATTCTTTCATAGAAATTAACAACAAAAAAGAATAGACAGGTTTTGTTAAATTAATATACCAGTAATCCTCTAAGACTTAAAAGAAGTAACGTTCATGCAAGAACAGTACATTGATTACCTTTAAAAAGTATCCAAGATTCTTGGCTTTGCTTGAAATATTAAATTTTAAACAAATTCTTTATTGCAGTTTCTTCACAGAGAAAATTTCAGGATATTTATAAAGAAAATATTTTTGTTTTATGACATAAGAAATGGTTATTTTTTTGTATTTTTAAATGGGTTAAAGTAAAAGTTAGCACAACAATAATGAATACTGAATTAATGTTAAAATCAGAATACTGCGAGAATTTCAATTTACATAAAGTTATGTCACGGAATGCAAGCACTTAGCGGCATATCGTCTATGTGGTCACTTTGTGGCATAATAGGCATTTTTAATTATATTAATAACTCACCTTATTATATTCAAAAAGAATTCTACGGCTTAAGAAAAGCACATCGCCGAGGAAAATTCGCATTATTGTCATTATGAGAAAAAATAAATTATTCTTCCATAGATATTATCAACAAAAAAGAATAGACAAGTTTTGTTAAAATAATATATCAGTAATCCTCTAAGACTCATAAGAAATAACCCTGATGCGAAAACAGTACATTGATTACCTTCAAAAAGTATCCAAGATTCTTGGCCTTGCTTGAAATATTACAATTCAAATACATTCTTTATTGCCGTTTCTCTACAGAGAAAGTTTTAGGATATTTTAAAAATATTACCGCATATTTGAGTTCATCTCACAATATGCGCCGTTATCAAAGCTCTATCCTTTTATTATATGTCATCATTCACCTCCTTTTTGTGGAAAAAACTAATAAATGTGATAAGCCGGAATTTATTTATCCATCCATAAAGTGTCGGTACTTAGTCACTAGGTTTACGGGTTATCTCCCCTTTTCTATGCATCAATGAAAGTGAAAGGTGGGTGATGAAAGTATCCGATTTATGTTTTTGTATTATGAAATATTTTATAATAATTTCCAGTTTTTAAAGTTAAGTTTTAGTCAAAGACGTAAAACAGATGATCTTATTAACATTGATATTGCTCGATGGCAAGTATTTTATTGGATTGAAACAGATCGATTTGCCACCCGTCCATGCTTTAAACACTGGCACATGGTACAATATTACTATGTGGTAATAATAACCAACTTCATCAGCAGATTTTGAATGAATAAAAACTTACTTAGTGAAATAATATATAAACAAAAT
Source organism: Saccostrea cuccullata (assembly GCF_032062105.1). Taxonomy (NCBI): domain Eukaryota; kingdom Metazoa; phylum Mollusca; class Bivalvia; order Ostreida; family Ostreidae; genus Saccostrea; species Saccostrea cuccullata. Next base: position 22,199 of record NW_026932545.1, read on the forward strand.
GAGCTAATGTAAAAATAGGTATGAACTTCAACTTTATTCGGTCCATGTTATTCAAGGTCATTTGCCAATAAACATCCGTACACATGGTTGCCTATATTTAGTTACTTAGATCCCTTAGCCTATCTTTAGGGGATTTAAAAATGGGAATGTCCAAAATTATATTTCTTACAGTATGAGTATGCTTTTGTAACTTTGGGTTTGGTGCATTTATCAGTTTATTTAAAATATTGAGTGATTTAAAATAAATAAATAAATAAATAAATAAATGTTCAAGGATAGGGTTACCCTAGCATTGCCATACCAGTCTACCTTTTGTCCTAAAATCAGTGAATAAATAAAAAAAAAAAATACAGATTGAAAAGTAATAAAAGTTTGACAAATCTTTAGAAATGTTATTTAGCTAGATTCACAAAGGGACAGAGCTCTAATTAAAGTATATAAGTTTCAATCAAGGCCATTCAGCTTTAACAAGGGTCCAAAGAGAGGCATGAAAGATATGCAATTGCGACAAAGGCAGTAATCAAATGTGAAATAAAATAGTTTGAAGTAAAATACATAACAAGTTTTGGTGCTTTTGAATGTAACATTACAATAATGCATTTTATGATATGAATGAAACATCAAGTAAGATGTGTATTTGTTAAAACATATTTACAGTTGTACACATGCTATACGACAAAACTCAAGGTAAGTAAATATGAATGATGACTAAAAAAAAGTAAATAGATTTTGAGTCAAAAAATTCAGTTGGATGGAAGCATTACAATCAACAATTCAGGCTGTAAAATCTGGGAGGCATACCCGGCATAGGTAACATGCACCAGAGTTGAATTGTACATTGTCTGTCAAATCCACATAATAATAATATATTAGGACCAGCAGCATCCTCACCTATTCGGATATCACTTCTCTTAAGGGGCTTGATAGGGAGGACAACTTCAGATTCAACAAGAACAATAACAATGTGGGCATAGTAATTTAGGACCTCAATGGTTCATTAGTAACAGTTGATATAAATAGGATTCCCCAAATTTTATTTTGATTAACTACATGTAATATATAGCAAGGCTAGCTACTATTTTGCTGGTTAATATATATCAAAGGGTTCAGATTAAGTAAGATGGGGCGAAGGGCATGTTTCGCATATATTCTGTGTTGCACTGTCATTTTGGTCAATGGTGTAGTTAAAATTATACATAAAGGAAATAAAAGAAGGCCATGCTGTTCATTCCTTGGAAGCCGTCTCCAATGTACATGAGCATAATCATGAATTTCTTTAACAGCGCCTTTACTTTGATTGAAAAGTTTTGATGATAACACAATATAAACACATACATTTAAAGGGGCTGGGTGGTTGTGGCCATTTCTAGGCTATTTGGATCTCCTTTAGAAGAAGAGCTCAATAAAGATATAACTGATCAAATTTTAAAGCTAAAATTTATGAAATTTTTCTTTGCCAAATGATAGTTGACAGCTTAAGATATCATATCCCAAAATTTAAATTATATCTGGTGGTTATTGGTTAATAATTGTTGACCCCCTAGCCTCCTTAATGTCTTCTCACCCCTTAACAGCATAAAGGCCTTGTATCCTATAAAGTTGTGTTTAGTAAATGAAAAGTTTTGTACCATCTTAAGTTAACATGAAAAATCAGGTAAACTTATTTTACTAATTTATTATATATAGATTATTTCACAAATGTTGATTATTTACACAGAGATTAATTTCAGCATGGGCTTTTATTTCCTGACAATGTTCTAAAAACATGGGTCTAGTCACTGGTTTAATATTTATACAAGAAGAGAACTTTGGGTATTGAAATACAATTCTACAAATAAAAGACTATAAAAAGAAGTTAAATAATGATAATTTATAGGCTAATTGAAGCACCGTGAAATAAATAAATTGTCAAGAGTATTAGGAAATTAACATAATTAACATTTATTCCTTTGAGTTATCTTTCTCATTGGGGAAAGTGAACCTTAAAATAGGAATTGCAACTCAAATTTCCTGAACTTTTACCAATTTTACTCGTTATGCAATTTGGCATTGGGAATGAGGGACAAGTTACAGAGTTCTTCAGGTGCTACAGTCAATGCATATGCAGGCTCATTTGAACACAGCTCACAGTGCTGGTACTTTCTATGTATTTTCCTAATACGGCATATGCTGTATGAATGGTCATGCAACAATAATAAATAAATCAATAAATAAATAAAATAGGAAGGGTTATAATGAGACTTATAAGGTTCAAATTGGGTTTTTTGTCAGTGTTGGTTTCTGCTGTGTCTCTAAGTTGTTAAGATTTGCTATTTCACACAGATAAAAGTTGCTTTAGTTAAAATTCTATTTCTCAGTTTTTAAACTCGCAAAGCGTAAATTGTTTAGGTAACTAGTTTTCTTTATCACTAATAAGCACTAAAGGCGAGATTACCTAACTACCTAACGGGGGGGTGGGGGGGTGGGGGTGGGGGGGGGGGGGTAACACATATTGTTCCACCGGCTTGGTTACAATACAAACCATTTCCTACAATATTTTCTAATAGTATGTGCTTACTGTTGGAAATTAAGACACATATGCATATCTCAGGGGGCATTTTCCCATTGAAAATATCAGTTCAAACCCAGGTGCCATTTGCATGTAATATGATAGGTGTTTATCTCTCATCTGAGCAGTTACATGTAGCATAATTATTTTATGTTACTTTACACATTTATCTCATATGGGATTAAGATGCATTACTCGGTGCATATATATGTACATGCAGTTTACATCCATGCATTAGCTAGTGGGTACAAATACAGGTTAGCTGGGGGATACAAAATTCAAATCCACATGTGTGTATGTAGGAGTTACAAGATTCATAGTATTAAGATTAGATAAACTTCTCCAGCATTTTAGGGTATTAGATATAGGATAGGTTTCCACTGACTAAGCATATTAGATTTTATGCTCTCTATCATATATCAATTTTCAACAGCCTTAAAAAGATTTTGAAGTCTATTATTTAAATAACCTATTCCATAACATATTTTTGCGGGGGGGGGGGGGAGCTTAAGATGTGAAAAAATCATGCATTTTTGATAGAGCAACAGCTGTGAAGGGGTTTAGAATAAAGGATTTAGTCATATGTGCCTTCAATGTCTGCTGCAGTCCAACTACATTTACAAATGAGCAGTAAATACAAAGTCCTCCATTGTGTGTCTTGATTTGAAAGGTACTTATTATATACAAGATTTAACCAATTTTAAATGGTCCTTTGAAGAGTTCGCTTTCAAAATAAGTGGTACATGTATAACATCATTCCCTCAGAACTGGCAAGATACAGTACCAAATATCACAAAACACGTTCTGCAGTTTAAAAAATTGGGCATGAGAACACTTTTAAAATTATTGTCAACAATACAGGAATAGCATAATCATGCTGAAAGGGAAAGGGGGGGGTTAAAGAGCATCTTGTTTCTAATCTCTGCATGAAAGTATTTTATCACCTAAAAAATAAATAAATAAGAAATAAAATTCAAATTTATAAACAAATAGATAAAAAGGGGGAAGGGGGAATCTAAATAAAACGTATTTTCTACATAATTTTCTTACATTAGTCCAGGTAGTAGTTTTCTCTTGCCAGCTGGATATTAATAATGGAATCTGAGACCCAAAACAATATACTAGTAACTTGGAAAGATATAAATTCAGGAGGGAAGGGGGGCGTTAGTCCCAATTAAATTGAAGGGATACCAGAATTATTTTAATGCAGGATAGTTCTACAGTGGGTTGGCAATGAGAAAGAGTGATCTTCACGATGGATGGGTTGCTGAGGGTTTTGAGTAGGCTAGGAGTCCATGGTGGGTGGTTAAATTGAAGTTGCCTACCCCCACCAGGTGGCGGTGGGCACCTACGGTGCCCATGTGGCGAAATCGTCACCTTCAATTTAACCATTGAACTGTTGATTTGGTTGACTTTTGGTGGTTGATGTTGATATATGTGATGGTTGATGTTGATATATGTGATGTTGACTTTGGAAATTATATCTTATACAATTTAAAGCTAAAGCAAAATAATATAATTATAAAAGATAATTTGTGTTGAAATGTGTCCGTAGCACGAATGAGGTCAACCCAGCGTGCTACTTTTCCCGTCAGGGAGGGCACAACTTATGTTGATGTTGGGGGTATGCCATTTTGCCGGCTGCCCCACTGTTGTGTAGACCACTGTGGACAATACCTGCCAACTCGAATAAAACATTAAACTTAAATACGTAGCATTTGTTTATTATATACATAGGTCTTTGATAATACCGCATATCTGAGTTCATCTCACAATATGCGCCGTTATCAAAGCTCTATCCTTTTATTATATGTCATCATTCACCTCCTTTTTGTGGAAAAAACTAATAAATGTGATAAGCCGGAATTTATTTATCCATCCATAAAGTGTCGGTACTTAGTCACTAGGTTTACGGGTTATCTCCCCTTTTCTATGCATCAATGAAAGTGAAAGGTGGGTGATGAAAGTATCCGATTTATGTTTTTGTATTATGAAATACCCTCCCACCTCAACCCTTGAGCTAGGTGTTAAGTATATACCCTTTCTCCTTTTGTTTGTTTAAATAAATTAATGTTTTTCATTGTTTTACATGGTTTGGCTATACCAAATTTATTAGAGTTATGCAAATGTTATTCAGAATCTTTTTCTGCTGTGGGTTTTTGTTTTTGTCTTTTCAGATATTAGAGATTTCGTTGAAGGAGACTAGCGATGCTAATCTGAATTGCCTGCTATTTCCTTATTCTGGGACCTTTGGAATGATCTCTGGCCGAATACCATGCATGACAAGGGTCAACTTGGCGAATTATCCATTCGAGGAGTTCGGGGAAAGACAGTTAACTATACTTCACAGTGGTCGTATTGGCGAAATCGTCACCTTCAATTTAACCATTGAACTGTTGATTTGGTTGACTTTTGGTGGTTGATGTTGATATATGTGATGGTTGATGTTGATATATGTGATGTTGACTTTGGAAATTATATCTTATACAATTTAAAGCTAAAGCAAAATAATATAATTATAAAAGATAATTTGTGTTGAAATGTGTCCGTAGCACGAATGAGGTCAACCCAGCGTGCTACTTTTCCCGTCAGGGAGGGCACAACTTATGTTGATGTTGGGGGTATGCCATTTTGCCGGCTGCCCCACTGTTGTGTAGACCACTGTGGACAATACCTGCCAACTCGAATAAAACATTAAACTTAAATACGTAGCATTTGTTTATTATATACATAGGTCTTTGATAAATATACATCATGTTTTATGACTTAAGAAATGGTTGATATATGTTTTTGTATTTTTAAATGGGTTCAAGTAAAAGTTAGCACAATAATAATGAATACTGAATTAATGTTAAACTCAGAATACTGCGAGAATTTAAATTTATATAAAGTTATGTCACGAAATGCAAGCACTTAGCGGCATATCGACTGTGTGAGCACTCTGTGGCATACTGAGTATTTTAATCAAAATTGATAATTTATTATTCAAATAAAATTCTATTCGATGGAAAAACATGTAAACATTAACACATCTGCGATGAAAATCCCATTTTTGTTATAAGGGAAGAGTAATAAATTATTTTTCTACAGAATTTGACAACAAAAATTTGACGAGTTACGTTAGAAAAATATCAATAACCCTCTAAGCCTTAATAGCAATAATGTTGATACGAATACAGTATAGTGATTGCCTTTAAAAAGTATCCAAGATTTTGCCTTTGCTTGAAATATTATAATTATAAACAGAGAAAATGTAGGGATGTTTTTTAAAAAAATGTATATGTTTTTTTAAAAAATGGCAAAATTAAAAGACGATTGATTTTTTCCCCAAAATTTTAAATGCATAAAAGTTAAAGGTAACAGATCAAGAGCAAAAAATTAACTCATATTGTAAATTTAATGTCAGAGTTGAATGTATTTTATTTATGTCATGGAATGCAGGCACTTAGCGGCATATCGTCTATGTGGTCACTTTGTGGCATAATAGGCATTTTTTAATTATATTACTACATGTAGTAATAACTTACCTTATTTAATTCGAAATTAGTTCTACTGCTTAAAAAAGGACATCACCGATGAAAATTCGCATTATTGTCATAATGAGAAGTAATAAATAATTCTTTCATAGAAATTAACAACAAAAAAGAATAGACACGTTTTGTTAAATTAATATATCAGTAATCCTGTAAGACTTAAAAGAAGTAACGTTCATGCAAGAACAGTACATTGATTACCTTTAAAAAGTATCCAAGATTCTTGGCTTTGCTTGAAATATTAAATTTTAAACAAATTCTTTATTGCAGTTTCTTCACAGAGAAAATTTCAGGATATTTATAAAGAAAATATTTTTGTTTTATGACATAAGAAATGGTTATTTTTTTGTATTTTTAAATGGGTTAAAGTAAAAGTTAGCACAACAATAATGAATACTGAATTAATGTTAAAATCAGAATACTGCGAGAATTTCAATTTATATAAAGTTATGTCACGGAATGCAAGCACTTAGCGGCATATCGTCTATGTGGTCACTTTGTGGCATAATAGGCATTTTTAATTATATTAATAAATCACCTTATTATATTCAAAAAGAATTCTACGGCTTAAAAAAAAGCACATCGCCAAGGAAAATTCGCATTATTGTCATTATGAGAAAAAATAAATTATTCTTCCATATATATTCCAGATATTATCAACAAAAAAGAATAGACAAGTTTTGTTAAATTACTATATCAGTAATCCTCTAAGACTTATAAGAAATAACGTTGATGCGAAAACAGTACATTGATTACCTTCAAAAAGTATCCAAGATTCTTGGCTTTGCTTGAAATATTACATTTTAAACACATTCTTTATTGCCGTTTTTCTACAGAGAAAATTTTAGGATATTTAAAAAAAAATATATACATGTTTTATGACTTAAGAAATGGTTGATATTGTTTTGGTTGATATTTTTTTGTATTTTTAAATGGGTTTAAGTAAAAGTTAGCACAACAATAATGAATACTGAATTAATGTTAAACTCAGAATACTGCGAGAATTTAAATTTATATTAAGTTATGTCACGGAATTCAAGCACTTGGCGGCATATCGTCTGTGTGAGCACTTTATGGCATAATGAGTATTTTAAATAAAATTGATAATTTTATTTATTATTGAAATAAAATTCTATTCGATGGAAAAGCATGTAAACAATAATACATCTGCAATGAAAATTTGTAAAACACTTATGCCCCCCTCCCCCCAAATTGGAATTTTTCCAATTCCAAGGGGCAAAACTCTGTCAAAAATGACACGATTGTACCCATAAAAGAATTTGACCTAGATATTCATCTGATAAATCTGTATACTACATTTCATCTCAGCATGTGCACAGTTGTGAAGAAAATGAACGGAAACTGCAAATAATTGAAATTTTTCTAAGTCCAAGGGGTATAACTCTGTCAAAAATGGTGCAATCATGCCTAAACCAGAACATGACCTAGATTTTAATGTGATATATCTGTATAAAAAAATTCATTTCAATATGTACAACGGTTGCAAAGAAAATGAACGGAAACTGCAAACAATTGGAACTTTTCTAAGTCCAAGGGGCATAACTCTGTGAAAACTGGTGCGATCGTACCCAAAACAGAACTTGACCCAGATATTCATGTGATATATCTGCATACAAAATTTCATCTAAGTATGTGCAACGGTTGTTAAGAAAATGAACGGAAACTGCAAATAATTGAAATTTTTCTAAGTCCAAGGGGTATAACTCTGTGAAAACTGGTGCGATCATACCCGAAACAGAACTTGACCTAGATATTCATCTGAAAAATCTGTATACTAAATTTCATCTCAGCATGTGCAACGGTTGCAAAGAAAATGAACGGAAACTGCAAACAATTGGAACTTTTCTAAGTCCAAGGGGCATAACTCTGTCAAAAATGGCGCGATCGTAACCAAAACAGAACTTGACCTAGATATTCATGTGATATATCTGCATACTAAATTTCATCTAAGTATGTGCAACGGTTGTAAAGAAAATGAACGGACACTGCAAATAATGAAATTTTTCTAAGTCCAAGGGGCATAACTCTGTCAAAAATGGTGCGATTGTACCCAAAACAGAACTTGGCCCAGATATTCATGTGATATATCTGTATACCAAATTTCATTTCAGTATGTGCAACGGTTGCGAAGAAAATGAACGGAAACTAAGTGGACCGACAGACCGACAGACCGACCAACAGACAGCAGCAAAGCAATATGCCCTCCCTTCTTCGAAGGGGGGCATAATAAAATTGATGATTTTATTTATTATTGAAATAAAATTCTATTCGATGGAAAAGCATGTAAACAATAATACATCTGCAATGAAAATTCGCACTATTGTTTTAAAGGAAAAGTAATACATTATTATTCTATATAGAATTTGACAACAAAAATTTGACGAGTTACGTTAGATAAAATATCAATAACCCTCTAAGCCTCAATAGCAATAATGTTGATACGAATACAGTATAGTGATTGCCTTTAAAAATTATCCAAGATTTTGACTTTGCTTGAAATATTATAATTATAAACAGAGAAAATGTAGGGATGTTTTTTAAGTATATGTTCTTATATAAATTATGACCTTGACCTTGGAGTTTGACTCACTTTTACACAAAAATTCCAAACTTTTACTTTGGCCATAACTTTTGAATGGTAGATACTAGGACATCCCTACATTTCCTCTGTTTATAATTATAATATTTCAAGCAAAGTCAAAATCTTGGATAAATCTTGGAAAAATGGCCCAACCTACCCCTGCGCCTAATTGATTCTCAAGGCTCTTTTAAATTTTGACAAAATGTTTAAAAAGTTTCAGTTTTTTAATAATGACTAAGGTCTTTTTCTTGATAAGTTACCCTTGGAAGGGTTCTTAACTCTTTAAATTCACAAATTTGAACCTTCTTTACACATGGGCGGTTTGTTCAGACCATTTCGTCCTGTTATTTTTCAATTTGGGAAAAGTATTCAAATAGACACCCGATGAAAAGCTCTCAACCTTTAGTAAAGATGAACTAAGAGCTTTCTTAGATAAATATTTTTCTTTAAAAAAATCATATAGAATTGGTAGGAACTAAATTTTATAATTTTTTAAAATTAATTTTACTGTCATTTAAACATAAATGCAGATTTGAACAATGAAAAAACATGTCTGCATAGCACAGTTGTAAAGTAAGGAGATGATCATAACAGCACCGAGTCGAATCCCACTGTGGGATGTGGAGACCAGTCATAGAGATGAGATCATGTATAAACAAAGGTCCTGTGTCGCAGTATATGCTGACAATTAAAACAAGAGGCCCAAGGGCCTTAATTCGTTCTTCTGATAAATTGTACAATATGTAACTTCTTTGAAGCCTCAAACTCTAAGTATCACAAGACCCAAAATGTATTACCTTACAAAGTTTGATAATTCTAAGCCAGTTAAGACTGAAGATATAATAATATATAACTATAAAATACCATAGGTCACGGTGACCTACTTTATGATTGAAATTTTCTGAGGCCTTAAGATGCATTAATTGACAAAGATTGATGATTAGAGGTCAATTGCGAAATTCAAATGTAGGTCGTGACCTATTTTTTGGTCGACATTTTCCTAAAACCCAAGATGCATCAACTGACAAAGTTTGATGATTCTAAGTCAATAAGTATCAGAGATACTTAAATATAGCCATAAAATGTCAAAAGTAGGTAACTGTTCCCTAATATTGTCAGAAGTAAGCAAAATATAAACTTTTTTTATTAAGTGTAAGTTTAGGTCAATTTTGAAATGACCTAGAGACCACGCCCTTTGCCCCAGGGTTATTCCCCGTGCAATTTTTAATCTTCGTCATATTCTGATCTTGTATATAATTTTGGTGAAAATCCGCCTGGTGGTTCTGGGGAAGAAGTTAGCAACCAGTACTTACGGTTTTGTTTTCCTTATTATCTCACATAGTTTAAGGGTCCCAAACCTTACCTTATTAAGAATGGTAGCCTTGGGCCAAGGATTCCCTGCGACATTTATTAGACACTGATTGGCCAAAACGTTCTTGAGTTATGGCCCTTTTTCTAAAACGTTTACCCACACTGCACAAATGGCCATAGCATTAGCTCTTTGAGCCTTTGGCTCAGAATAGCTAAAAGGATCCCTAATTGCTCAATGGCTATAAGTGCAGAGTAATTTACAAATTTGCAGCTCTCCATAATCAAAATTCTCAAGAGCGAGTTATTCAGAATACAAACACCACTGGTGTATAACACAAAAAAGATTGTATAAAATAACATAAAACACTGTTAACCATAGGATTTATTCATATCACACAGGAATTACAATGCAGTAATTTTGCATTGACCAAAACATAATGTATAAACATGTATAATATAGATTAAAAATTATTGAATTTTTTAAATTGATTAATTTATTGAGCAAAACAGAATTGATTAATCAATATACAAGATGCAAAAGGAAAACAAAAAAACACAGGTTTCCCCAAAACATGCCACAAAAATACCATCAAATTATTATTTTGATAATAAGAACAAACAATAAGAATGAATATCAAGGACAAACCAAGTATACAAAGACCAAGAGGCCCATGGAGTTCATCGCTCATCTGAGTTACATTGTCCATACTGTTCATTAATAGATTTCACCTTGTAAAACCAATTGTGAACACAACTTACACCCAGGGGTCATAAATTTCACAATTTAGAATCAATATTTTTTCATGATGCTTCCACACATGTTGTCGCCCGCGTGGCACAGTGGCTAGAGCGTCTGCTCTAGAGGCACAAAGTAAGGAGTCAATCCTTACATTGCAGGCTCGAATCCCATAGCTCGACCTGGAAACCAGTCCTTCAGTTGAGACCGTATAAATCTAGGCCCTGTGTCTCAGTAGGTGTTAAACAACATACAATCAATCAATCCACACATGTTAACTTTATAAGATTTTCTGACCAAGTATTCTTGAGTAGAAGATTTTCAAAGATTGTTCTCACATATTTCAAGGTAAATCTTGGATTCCCTTTTGTAGCCCAGTCCTACAACCAGAGGTCAAGATTTGAACTATCTAGAATCGTGACTACCCCATTACGATTCCACATAAATTTCAGCTTTTTAGGCCCAATGGTTCGTGATGTTTTCAGGCGAATTTACCCTTTTTTGTATTATCTTGATTATCTCACCTTGTAGGGGGATATGGCCCTTCATTTTTATAACTCAGTGTTAAAATTGGGATTCCCTATTGTGGCCCCAACCTTATCCCAAGGGTCAATATTTGAATAATTTAAACTCTACACTACCCCAGGATGTTTAAACTTTTCTAGCCCAATGGTTCTTGATAAAAAGATTTTCAAAGATTTTTCTTAATGATTTCAATAAAAAACTCGAGATTTCCTATTGTGGCCCAGCTTGGTGCCCTGTGATACTCTCTGGGTCATGACTGAAAGAATGTAGAATCTACGCTTCCCCGATATGCTTCCATGCAAGTTAAAAATTTTCTTGAAAGTGGTTTTTGAGAAGATTTTTCCCATACAATTTAATGTAAAACTTTTATTTCCCATATTGGCCATGCCTTGCCCCTTGGGGTCATGATTTGAACAATTCAGAATTTACACTACTTCAGGACGCTTTCACATAAATTTTAGGTTTTCTTGCATAGTGATTCTTTAGAATAATTTTTGTGACCTCACCCTAATTTTGTCTTTTACAGATTATTTCGCTTTGCAAGCAGACTTGGCCCATCATTTTCACTAATTTAACACCCCTCCACCCAAGGATGCTTTGTACATTGTACCAAGTTTAGCTAGTTTAGAAGAAGTTGATAATGTGAAATGTTTACAGACAGATGGACGGACAACAGACAATCATAAATAAAACATAGAAATTAGATTATTTGTTGTATTTTCAAGGACTTTAACCTAAATTAGAGATTTTTGTAAAATACTTCTGCACCCCTCTCCAAATTAGTTGGAATTTTTTTTCAAGTCAAAGGAGAACAACTCTATCAAAAATTACCAAAACGTACCCTCTATATTCTTATGATAAATATGTATACCAAATATCATATCAACATGTGTAGCCTCTTCAAAGAATATAAACAGAAAATGATGGCGGACTAAGAGACAGACCGACTTACAGACAGCAGCAAAGCAATATGCCCTCACTTCTTCAAAGAAGGGCATTATAAAAACTTACTGTTAAATGATAAGCATGTTCAGTGAACTTAATAATGCTGCAGCATTGTATGTTTAAATTTTCAATGATGAAAACATTTTCTGATTTTAGAGTACTTTGATGCAAGAATGTTACTTAGATCTCTTTGCTACATCCCATGGGAGGAAACCCAAACAGGAACCACTGACACTGGGGTCACTTACTAGTATTTCAGTTTTTTTTAATTTTGTCATAATTTTATTTCATTATTAAAATGGTTGATTAATACTAAAGAGCAGATTTTAAAGCATTAATTTATTTCAAGACTAAGCCCCCCCCCCCCCCTCCCACACACACACTGTTCCACAGGCAAAGGGCTCTGAAATTAATCAATTTGGAAGAAGTTCCTTTCTCCATCATAAATATGTACTTAGATTATTGTCATATTAATCAGGACCAAAGGAGGATTTTCAAAGAATTCATGCATTTTCATAATGTAATCCCTAGAGCCTTGCCCTAACCCCTTATCCAGGGGCCCTAAAATTCATAAATTGGGAAGCATCCTTCCTCATCTTAACTATGTGCATAGTTCATTGGTTTAAAATCCAGGAGCAGAGGAGAAGATTTACACATTTTCACATATATAATCAATAAAGTGCCACCTTAACACCAGAACTCAGGAACCTTGGGCAATGAAACTCACAATATTGAAAGAAGTAGCCTTGTTTAATATAACTATGTACTTGGTGGGTTTATTTAATACCAAAGATCTTTAGAGAATTAATGAATTTTAACTGTATAATTAAAAGAGCCCCGCCCTTACACCAGAACCTCTGAGACAGGGAACCGGTCACGGTAGCCTAGTGGTAGAGCGTTCGCTTCGTGATCGGGAGGCCCGGGTTCGATTCTCGATCGCGGCGCCGCGTCATACCTAAGACGTAAACACAGGTAGTGACTGTTCCTTCGCCAAGCGCTCGGCACTAGAAGTGAAAGTTACGGGTCTTTCGGATATGACCTTAAAAACGTAGGTCCCGTGTCACGGTAGGCGTTGGCTTGATAAAGAACCCTCACTGCTAATGGCCCTGAGTGCCGAGTATAGGTCTAAATTTGAAGCCCTTCACCGGCATCGGTGACGTCTCCATATGAGTGAAAAATTCTCAAGAGGGACGTTAAACAATATACAATCAATCAATCAATCTGAGACAGGGGCCATAAAATTCACAGCTTGCGAATTGGATCGAAGAATCATTCTCACCAGATATAACGATGTAGTTTGACAGGTTGATGTCCAGTAGTAAAGAAGAAGTCTTCTAGAGACTGTATTAATTTTTGTGGTTTTGTACCAAACCCTCTGGCCCCAGGGACCAAAAATTTCAAAATTTTTGTTCCCCTTCATCCATAGATGCTTTGTGCCTAAATTTGTTGTGCTTGCAGAGAAGAATCTGAAAATGTTCAAATGTTAACCCATGACAGACGACACAGAGACACAACATATGAAAACAGATAGCAATAGGTCACCTGACTTTACTAAGGTGACCTAATAAATAAAATCTACCTGGTAGCTAAAATTCATACTGAAAATTCTTTTCATAGTTTTCCTTAGGTTTAACCATTAACTTACTAACCAGAAAATTCATTGTGTCTTTTCATAATCAGACTGCATCTTCTTTATAATAATGAGTGTGATGAAAATTATTGTTCCATCTTTTTGGTTAAGATAATTGTAACGTTCACTGTAGCAAAATATTGGACACTCATCTTCATCCACTTTCAGATAGAGAGTTAGTCAATTTGCAGGTCTTTCTTTAATTTTCATCATGGTGATTTTAGAAACCTCAAGGTATGTAAATCTTACCTGAAAACACAAAATGATAAAATATGTTATATGTAAAAAAAATTAGCTCTTTAAGAAAATTCGAGAGTCAGCCAGTGGATTGTTCATATCTGTGATAATGTTTAAATAATCACAGGGAACCAAAAGTAATGTATTCAGAATTTTTTTTTTAATTTACATCATATTTAGGTACTTTATACTTCATCTTGAGTTTTTCTGCATTAATCAAAAGAACAAAAAGTATAATATACTAATCTGAGTTCAAAATTCACATTACATAATTCTACAAAATTATAAACCAATCATGTTATCAGCTAATAGGATTCTATGAGGGGAACTTGGACAATAAGGCAGTCCCCCAGTCACCAAAAGGGACACCATAAGCTTCACTTACACCCATGTTAGTGTTTGTCATGTCGCAGGTTGAGCCACTCTTGCCTAATGTACAAGTTTAGACAACAGAGACATCTTTGTCCCTGAGGAACCTAAACAGTCAGGCTGAACCCTTAATTCGTTTGATTTCCATGATGGAAATCTTCAGAATTAGAGACACATTCAGTTGTCTGACTGGGACAGCATGACACTGTGGATAATATAAAACATGCAAATTTCAGTAATAGTAAAATCTTAAACGAAGCCCATTCTTTCTGACAAAGATTTCTCTTAATCTTAATATGATCTTATTGACTTAGAACATAACCTCAGCCAATCAAATGAATGTATTAAAATGAACTCCTCCCACAGCTGTGTCATATATAATGCTCAACTTGACCACTTATTGTACATATCAAGCATGCAATCAATAATGAACACGCATGGTTTCAGAATGGACCCCAACCTGTTCAGGTTAGCGTGGGATCATCAGAAATAGCTGGATCTACACGTATAAAGTTAAACAATTATCATGCCAAAAAAGGACCAAAATGGTTGCATCAATACAATAAAGAGGGTATTCCCCACAACAAAAGCCAGAAAAAAATTGGGACAACCAGTCCAGTCCAGTATCTAGTTCCCATAAGAAGACGTAGTAAAGAAGAGTTTGAGGAAATTGTACTGCCACAGAAAAATTTGAGAGTTTGCAGTTATAGATGCCAAGAGCCAAAGCAGTGAGATGAAGTTTTTACGACACGGGCCAAGTGAGGTCCTGCCAGTAGACACCTACATTAAATCTGTGTCAGACAACCCAAATTCAAAATTATACAATGTACTTCATCAAGAAAAAGACTGCTAAATTATAGAACAATGCATTTAAAGAACACTCTTATAACTTTCCAGACTGTGATGGTTCTCTGGGCTGGAATTAGCATGGGGAGGAAAAACGAGGCCTTGCATAGATCCTTTCCATCCGATGTAAGAGGTGCCGCTATACCAATCACAGAGAAAAGCTTTACAAAGAGTTGAGAAGATCTGGCTGGGGATGAAGAACTGCACAGCTGAATGTGGCCATGACTGTCGGTCACCTGGGTACCAGTCTTAATAGAACAATATAGCCCTGCCCTAACACCAGAACCCCTAACACTAGGGCCCAAAAATTCACAATTTTGGTAGAGACATTCTTGTTTATTATAACTATGAACTTAGTTAGTTTATTTACATGTAATACCAAGGAGCAGATAAGAAGATTTTCAAAGAATACCCCCAACACCAGAACCCCTGATCCTGGGGCCATAAAATTCACAATTTTGGTAGAGGCATTCTTGTTCATCATAACTATGTACTTAGTAAGTTTATTTACATGTAATACCCAGGAGCAGAGAAGATTGTATAATGATTGATTGTATATTGTTTAACGTCCCTCTCCAGAATTTTTCACTCATATGGAGACGTCATCGTATGCTGGTGAAGGGCTTTAAATTTTGTCCTTTACTCAGCACTCGGAGCCATTCAGCAGCAAGGGATCTATATCGTGCCAACGCCTGCCACTTACACAGGGCCTTGCTTTTTAAGGTCTCATCCGAGGGACCCGCAACTTTCACTTCAAACTGCCCAGTGCACAGCGAAAGAACAGTTGCCACCCATTTTTTAACTACTAAGTCAGTCGCCACCGAGATACAAACTCACGACCTCCCGAATACAAAGCGAACTCTCTAACGACTGAGCCAACTTGAATAGTCTGGACAAGATAAGAAAAATTTTCAAAGAATAAAATAATGTAATTTCAATATAAAATCAAAAGTGCCCTGCCCTTACACCAGAACCCCTGATCCCAAAAGCCATCAATTCACAATTTTGGTAGAAGCACTCTTGCTCATCATTACTATGTGCTTAGTTAGTTTATTTAATACCTAGGAGAAGAGAAGAAGATTTTCAAAACAATAACACATTTTCACTATATAATCTATTTAGCCCCACCCTAACACCAAAACCTCTGACCCTCAGGGTATGAAATTTACAAATTTGGTAAAGGCACTCTTGCTCATCATAACTATGTAATTAATTTCTTTATAAAATCCCTAGGAACAGAGAAGAAGATTTTCAAAGAATTCAAGTATATTCACTATATAAATAAGAGCCCCACCCAAAAACCAAAACCCCTGACCCTAGGGCCATAAAATTCACGATTTTGGAAGAGGCATTCTTGCTAATCATAACTATGTAATTAATTTCTTTATTTAATTCCTAGGAGCAGAGTTGAAGATTTTCAAAGATTTCATGTATTTAAACAACAACTTAGAATCTACACTACCCCAGGATGCTTCCACATTAGTTTCAGCTTTTCTAGCCCATTGAATTTGAGAAGATTTTGAAAGTTTTTTCCTATATACTTCTATTTAAAGCTTTGATTCCCTATTGTGGCCCCATCCTACCCCTGGGGTCATGATTTGTACAATTTAGAATCTACACTACCCCAGGATGCTTCCACATTAGTTTCAGCTTTTCTGGTCCAGTGGTTCCTGAGAAAAAGATTTTGAAAGCTTTTTCGTATATACTTTTATGTAAAACTTTGATTCCCAATTGTGGCCCGGCCCGACCAAACCGCAGGGGTTATAATTTGAATAATTTTGAATCTACACTACCCCAGGATGCTTCCACATAAGTTTCAGTTTTTCTTGTCCAGTGGTTCCTGAGAAGATTTAAAAAAAAAATTTCCTATATATACTAAAAGGAAAAAAAAACGCAGGGTAAACTTTTGAGGTGAATAAATTTATTTTTCTTTCAATTTTATTTCATTATTTTTATCTAACTTTTAAAATCATCTTTCAAAAAGACATAACCAAAACACCATTTGATTTTGTCTAATAATTCATGAGTTATTGAAGCTCATAAGACGATATCCTCCAAAAGTGAAAATCAAAAACTCTCATTATCTTCAATGTCTCTCCCACGCATCTTCAGAGCCTTACTTTTCCTTTGCATGGAATTCATAAGAGTGTTTATCTTTCAAACCCTGGCTACATTGAGCATGGGTAACTGTGCCAAAAAATTAGTCAAACGACGCACGCCTGCACCAGTGAGAGGAACACAACAGTAAGTTGACCGGCTCAAAAAACCAAATTGCTGAATTGTCTTCTTTCATTTTTCGTGTGAATGTAATGATTATCATAGTCTACTGTATAAATAGCAGTTTTTATGGTACTTAGGTGGCGATGTATGAGATGGCAGGACAAATAAACTGCCCGTAACATGACTCTGTTTTGCATTTACGTCATCGTCAAGGTTGATTGAAAACCTCTCCAGGCTTTCTCTGACAACAGGTAACAAGTTTTATGGGGGAAAATTTAGGATAAACTGCTAAGTTACCCGTTGTTGTCATTTTCATGATATAGGCAAATCAAAAACCAGACCCCACGGAACATCCGTAAACTGTACCAAGGTTGCAAGAAATTCATATTGTCTCTTAATATTGAAAAACGATGTGTATACCTCAGGTGCATTAATTGGTGCAACACGATTTGTTGACAAACTCGTCATCATTTAATTGCACGTGTTTTTGACTTTTTAGCATTTTCTCTCCGTGACATCATACAGTTTACAGTTGAGAAATTCTATATACTGATTTTGGTGCATAGTAACTAAATTTCTCATCTGACCAATTTTCATAATTTTCGGTCATGCGGTCAGAAAGTTTTCGTAAATTATACTACCCTGCGTTTCTTTTCCCTTTCAGTATATTTCTATGTAAAACTTTGATTCCCTATTGTGGCCCGGCCAGACCAACCCGCGGGGGTCATGATTTGAATAATTTAGAATATACACTACCCCAGGATGCTTCCATATAAGTTTCAGCTTTTCTAGCCCAGTGGTTCTTGAGAAGAAGATTTTTTAATGACCCCACCATATCTTTGTCTTTTCTTGATTATCTCCCCTTGTGAAAGGACTTGGCCCTTGATTTTTAAAATTTTAATTCCTCTTAACCTAAGGAAGTTTTGTACCAAGTTTGGATAAAATTGGCCCAAAGGTTCTTGAGAAGAAGTAGAAAATGTGAAAAGTTTACAGACGGACTGACTACGGACAAATTGTGTTCAGAAAAATGGTGTCAGAAGAGACTTCAATATTGTACCTTTGATAACAGTGATAACTGATTAATGGCTGGTGATTAAGTTAAGGGGTTCTTAAGCAGTGGGGGTGATGAGGCTTTTCCATCAGTCATCAAAGAATTTTCTCTTAGAAGACCAGGCAGCTCTGAAATAAATAAACAACACAAAGGTTTACAATACTTAAAAATGTGCACCACATACAATGGCATATTCTTAGAAAAAGTCTACACGTGTAAAGTTAAATATTTATCATGCCAAAAAAGGACCAAAATGGTTGCATCAACATCAATACAAAAAAGAGAGTATTCCCCACAACAAAAGCCAGAAAAAAATTGGGACAACCAGTCCAGTCCAGTATCTAGTTCCCATAAGAAGACATACATGTAGTAAAGAAGAGTTTGAGGACATTGTACTGCCACAGAAAAATTTGAGAGTTTGCAGTTATAGATGCCAAGAGCCAAAGCAGTGAGACGAAGTTTTTACAACCCGGGCCAAGTGAGGTTCTGCAAGTAGACACCTACATGAAAGCTGTGTCAGACGACCCAAATTCAAAAATATACAATGTACTTCATCAAGAAAAGACTGCTAAATTGTGGAACAATGCATTAAGAACACTCACATAAGTTTTCAGACTGTGATGGTCCTCTTGACTGGAATCAGCATGGGGAAGAAAAACGAGGCCTGGCATAGATCCTTTCCATCCGATGTAAGAGGTGCCGCTATACCAGTCACAGAGAAAAGCCTTACAAAGTGTTGAGAAGATCTGGCTGGGAATGAAGAATTGCACAGCTGAATGTGGCCATATGACTGTCGGTCACCTGGGTACCAGTCTTACAACAGAAGGTATGCCTGGTATGCTTCTTGGTGCAAATATTGAACAAGTGTCAGCTGCCAACATGCAACAGACCTGCAACAAAGTTGGGAAAATTATAACCAATGTAAATAAAAACAGTATGAAGCAAATTCAGTAAGAATATTCAACAAGAGGCCCATGGGCCACATCGCTCACCTGAGAAGCTTTGGCCATTCTGTTCTTTACCAGATTTCCCCCTTGTAATACATATTGTGACCCACCCTTCCCACTTATCATAATTTAAACAATTTGAAATCTACAATACCCCAGTATGCTTCGAAATAAGTTTCAGCTTTGATTTTCACGATTTTTTCTACATATTTCTATGTAAAACATTGATTCCCCATTGTGGCCCCACCCGACCCCCATGGGTCATGATTTGAACAATTTAGAATCTACACTACCCCAGGATGCTTCCAAATAAGTTTCAGCTTCTCTGGCTCAGTGGTTCTTGAGAAGATTTTCAAAGATTTTTCCTATTTATTTCAATGTAAAACTTTGATTCCCCATTGTGGCCCCGCCCTACCCCCGGGGATCATGGTTTGAACAATTTAGAATCTACTCTACCCTAGAATGCTTCCACATAAGTTTCATCTTTTCTGATCCAGTGGTTCTTGAGAAGATTTTCAAAGATTTTTCCTTTATATTTCTATGTAAAACATGGGATTCCCAATTGTGGCCCCGTCCTACCCCCGGGGGTCATGATTTGAACAATTCAGAATCTACACTACCCCAGGATGCTCCCACATAAGTTTCAGCTTTTCTGGTCCAGTTGTTCTTGAGAAGAAGATTTTCAAAGATTTTTCCTATATATTTCTATGTAAAACACTGATTCCCCATTGTGGCCCCGCCTTATCCCCAGGGGTCATGATTTGAACATTTAGAATCTGCACTACCCCAGGATGCTTCCACATTTAAGTTTAACCTTTTCTGGCCCAGTGGTTCTTGAGAAGAAGATTTTCAAAGATTTTTCCTATATATTTCCATGTAAAACATTGATTCCCCATTGTGGCCCCGTCCTACCCCAGGGGGTCATGATTTGTTCAATTTAAAATCTACTCTACCCCAGGATGCTTCCACATAAGTTTCAGCTTTACTGGCCCAGTGGTTCTTGAGAAGAAAATTTTTTGATAACCCTATTTTTGTCTTTTCTTGATTATCTCCACTTGCGAGGGGATATGTCCCTTCATTTTAACAATGTAAATTCCCCTTCACCCAAGGATGCTTTGTACCAAGTTTTGTCAAAATTGGCCCAGTGGTTTTTGAGAAGAAGTCAAAAATGTGAAAAGTTTACAGATGGACGGATGGACAGACGGACAGCTAGACAGACGGACGACGGACAAAATGTGATCAGAAAAGCTCACTTGAGCCTTTGGCTCAGGTGAGCTAAAAACTTAATGAAAGAAGAGATGTTTGTAAAACACTTATGCCCCCCTCCCCCTAAATTGGAATTTTTTTGTAAGTCCAAGGGGCATATTTCTGTCAAAAATGGCATGATTGTACCCAAAACAGAATTTGACCTAGATATTCATCTGATTAATCTGTATATTAAATTTCATCTCAGTATATGCAACAGTTGCAAAGAAAATGAATAGAAACTGCAAATAATTGCGATCGTACCCAAAACAGAACTTGACCTAGATATTCATCTGATTAATCTGTATATTAAATTTCATCTCAGTATATGCAACAGTAGCAAAGAAAATGAACAGAAACTGCAGATAATTGCGATCGTACCCAAAACAGAACTTGCTCTAGATATTCATGTGATATATCTGTATACCAAAGAACTATATGCGGTATTAACCAACATTTGCCCCCCAAAATCAAACTTTGATGGAGTAATATTTAATTAAGTCCTTAAACAGGGGAGTATATGCTGACTTCAAAGCACTGAATAATTTCATAAGTAATGACGTCATATGTACGTAATGACGTCACAAATATGACGTAAATTTCAGTTTTTTATGAATTTGGCAGAAAAATGTACATATTTCGTCGATATTTTAAATAAAAGTCACCGAGCGCATGCGTGTTCAGGATAAATATTTTGATATAATGTGTAGAATGATAATATCAATGAAATATGTCAATATTGTTCCTGAACACACATGCGCTCTATAAATTTTAAAGCTTAAATTGTTGAAATTTTGTCCATTTTGTCCTCTTTCTGAAAAAGAATATAAAATCGGACTAGTTTGTGACGTCATAAAAACAGAAATTGTGAATACACTGCTCTGGAACTATAATATTTTCTGTTAACTGATATTTCTCGTACAATTTATTGAATTCAGCACATTTCAGGAAGTTTTCAAAATTTGACTTTTGTGGGGGCAAACATATGCAATATACCGCATATAGTTCTTTGATTTCAGTATGTGCAACGGCTGCAAAGAAAATGAGCGGAAACTGCAAATAATTGAAATTTTTTTAAGTCCAAGGGGCAAAACTCTGTCAAAAATGGTGCGATCGTACCCAAAACAGAACTTGCTCTAGATATTCATGTGATATATCTGTATACCAAATTTGATTTCAGTATGTGCAATTGTTATGAAGAAAATGAACAGAAACTAAATGGACCGACAGACCAACCGACAGACAGCAGCAAAGCAATATGCCCTCCCTTCTTCGAAGGGGGGCATAAAAATGTGAACTTCAGGACACCACCCTCAGATCAGAAGGAGACACTCAGTACAATAATGCCACCTTCAGTGCTATTGGAAAAACCCAATCCAAGCTGCCACCCAAGAGACTTATACCGTAAGTGAAAATGTAACTCAGAGGAAGATTGTAGTGGCTTTTTTCTGTGGAACTAGAACTGTCCTATTGGGACAAATACACCACTCCACCCCACCCCCACGGCTGGGTTTTTCAGAGAAAGGTGACAA
Source organism: Saccostrea cuccullata (assembly GCF_032062105.1). Taxonomy (NCBI): domain Eukaryota; kingdom Metazoa; phylum Mollusca; class Bivalvia; order Ostreida; family Ostreidae; genus Saccostrea; species Saccostrea cuccullata. The sequence continues at coordinate 44,476 of NW_026932545.1, forward strand.
TTCACAGATACTTTATTGATCTAGAGGTGTTCACAATTCACTTACAAAAAAGATCAAAATTCACTTATTATATTTGGCCCTGAGAATTTCCGAAAATTAAAGTTTAAACTGAATCAAGATTTTATAAGGGAAATAAAAGTTGGATATACGAGGGGTTATCAAAAAGTTCATGGACTGAGGCTGTAACATTAGTACTATGTAGTCTGAGCTTCAAAATTTTGAAGGAACATAAAACAACAACCAGAAGTCTCTGTCGAGACTGTAGCTCTACTGGTTTATACTTAAAACAAAGAAAGAGAAAAGTAGCAGTTGTGACCTGAGACTTCAAAACAGGAATCAATAGAAAAATGATCCTTGACACTCAACAAAATAAAAACCGATGCACAGAATAATGATCTTAGTGTAGTCTACTTGTGTGTCAAGTTATATCAAAATCGGACCAAAACTGTAAGAGGAGTAGCATTTGAAAGAATTTCACAGAAATTTCTATTTTTAGTAACCATGGCAACACCATACATCGAAATCAAAAACCAATGCACAGAATTATGTATCTTAGTGTAGTCTACTTGTGTGCCACATTATATTGAAATCAGAACAAAACTGGTGGACGAGTAGTATTTAAAATAAAATTTCACAGAAATTTCTATTTTTAGTAATCATGGCAACACCGTTCATCGAAATTAAAAACCGATGCACAGAATTATGTATCTTAGTGTAGTCTACTTGTGTCCCAAGCTATATTGAAATCGGACCAAAACTGTAAGAGGAGTAGCATTTTGAAAGAAGTTCACAGAAATTTCTATTTTTAGTAACCATGGCAACACCATACATCGAAATCAAAAACCGATGCACAGAATTATGTATCTTAGTGTAGTCTACTTGTGTGCCAAGTTATATTTAAATCGGACCAAAATTGTAAGAGGAGTAGCATTTTGAAAGAAGTTCACAGAAATTTCTATTTTTAGTAACCATGGTAACACCGTTCATTGAAATCAAAAACCGACGCACAGAATTATGTATCTTAGTGTAGTCTACTTGTGTGCCAAGTTATATTGAAATCAAACCAAAACTCTAAGAGGAGTAGCATTTTTAAAAATTGTTTACAGACAGACAGACAGACGGACAGCTAGACAGACGGACGGAGATGGACGCATTACTATCGCATAAGCTCTTCTAGTCTCTGACCAGTAGAGCTAAAAAATAAAGAAATGTTTAAAATTTTAGTTTAATATGTTAATTATTTCCCGAAATTTTCTTTAAAAAAAAAAAAGACATTATATGATCACACAGCACGGTCGCCGTTTAGTTTTATGATGTCTGACAACTTATTAGTAATTGTTTTTCAATGTCTGCTTTTTCAACTTCATACACTTATTTTGATAAGATTCCCAGGAGCTGAGGAAGGATTTCAATTCGCTTGTTTATATGACTTAACAATATCATGAACAGCGGCTTTCAATGCATATACATATGTACTATTACAAATAAGATTTATACAATGGCATAGATCCTCACTTGATTGTGCAACATATTTTGCTTTTTGGTGTTTAATATCTACAACACATAATCAACGTAATTTTTTGAGGTGATTTATTTTTCACACCTTGACTACAAATCAACACTAACTGTGCATTACTTTTCTCTCTGAATCTCTTTTGGTATTAAAAACAAGTAATCTAGATGCTCATTATTTCTCTGTAGTCAGTTTAAATATTTCCTAGTTGTATACTAGTTTTTCTAGGGGCAAAACGTTATAGAATGTTGAAAAAGGAAACCCCTCCCCCCTTTTAACGTCATTTTCAAGGCAATATTTGTTTGGATACTCCATGTAAAATTTACGATAACATTTCATAGAACTTCCAGTATGAGATAAAAATTTAATATTCTATGGACAATAGTGTCCCAACAAATACCTGAATTAATCCAAACCAGGATATTTGGATGTCAAATGTTCATATCACAATAGTTTTTCTTAGATACACCTAGGTTGAAAAAACGTCGTTTCCAAGGTTGCACCACATGTACAAAAACATTCCTAATTTATTAAAAAATAAAATCTATGATAAGTGATTTATTCTTTGGATAGAAAAGATTATGATAACTAGATAAATTCATTCATATACCTAAAGCAACTTTAATTTTATGGCGCTAGTCCACAGACTTTTTGATAGCCCCTCGTATGGTTGCTTAAAATATAAATCAAAATTTTTAGAATATGTCCCCTTTAACTATTTTATGGGGGTCAAAACATGCATGGAATGTGCATTTCCAGAATAATTATTAACCAGAAGTCTCTGTCGAGACTGTAGCTCTAGTGGTTTATAATTAAAACAAAAGAAGAGAAAAGTAGCAGTTGGGAAACTTTAAAACAGCAATAAACAGAAAAATGGTCCTTGCCGCTCATCAAAATAAAAACCAATGCATAGAATTATGTATCTTAGTATAGTCTACTTGTGTGCCAAGTTATATTGAAGTCGGAAGAAAACTGTAGGAGGAGTAGCATTTAGAAAGAATTTCTAAGAAAATTCTATTTTTAGTAACCATGGCAACACTGTTCCTCGAAATCAAAAACTGATGCAAATAATTATGTATCTAAGTGTAGTCTTCTTGTGTGCCAAGTTATATTTAAATCGAACCAAATCTGTAGGAGGAGTAGCATTTTAAAAGAATTTCACAGAAATTTCTAATTTAGTAACCTCAGCAGCACTTCTGCCAAGTTTGATAGCTCTAGTTCTATTAGTTTTCTAGTTATTAGTCCATAGCATCTTTAACAGGTCAGAGAGACCTACTTTTTGTGCGTGACACACCATCTACACAAGAAGTATCGGTTGACAATTAAAGTTTGATAATCCTAGGCCTAATCGTATTGAAGTTATTAGCCAGACAAGAACGGACAGACGGACGGACATGAAGCCTATAACATAATACGTCCTGTCTTAAGACAGGCGTATAAAAATCATATTATACAAAATCAGACTAATCTTGATAACTTTATATCAAATTGATTTTGACAAGACAGGAAGAGTACAATTCTGTAATGATGGTACACCAGCCAGGAGGAATAAACCATTCCAACCTGTGCACATTGCTAAAGGCTCACTGAGCCAGATCATTATAACTGATTTTAATAATGATTGTCTTCATATCTTAGATCAGAATGGACAGTTTCTATTTTGTGTTGACAATTGTGGACTTCTATGTCCTAATTGATTGAGTGTGGACAGTGAGGGAAAGTTGTGTGTAGGGTGTTAAGAATCAGGTGACAAGCTAATACAGAGAATTTGTGTCCCCCACTTAAGGAAAAAGTAAAACATGCGCAGTTCAGGGAGGGGGGGGGGGCGGGAGTCGGATCACCCTCACTGAATTTGTAGAATTATTAAATGTATACATGCAGTTATACTGAAAGCCGCTTGGTCCGATTCTAATCACTAAAAATATATATTCGTTTTTCTTCTTGAAAAATAATTGTCCATAAATTGTTTCAACTTTTGTCAAATTATATCCCCAAAGTCTTTTTTTTTTAAAAGATATCAAAATTCAAAAGTTAAAAAAATAATTCTTGTTAGGTCACACGAAAAATAATCCTATGTTGATCATTTTTGATATCGCGTGAAATCACCTTCCAGGGATTTATCAAGGCTGTTTTTACTACCGGTAAACGGTACCTTTCCCCTCTTGAAAAAGTAGAAAAATTCCCCTTTTTCAGATAGAAAATTATCCGATGAAACGGAGAATATTTATAACATCGTACTGAGATTTTCCGTTTTTGTCCGATTGAAGTTTAACAGCATATCGTAATTCACCATCCTAGTCATTCAAACGCTTTTAAAAGAGAGAGTAGATTATTCAAGCTTCTATTTGATATTGAATCGGTAAACATGTGCCATGTCCATGATGTCAAAATATACGTATGCGATTGCAGAGTTAAGAAAAGTGTAGATGAGTAAGATGGAGCTTAAATCACTATGAAACGGAAGAATGGAGTAACAACAAAAACAATGTTAGTAGTGAAACATGAAAGACAGAATTGATTTGTGCAATATATTGAGAGAAAAAATTAAATAAAGTACTGACCTAGTTTAAATTTTTTTATGTTATTTAATATTTTGTCTCTAAGGTGAAGTTTTTGTGGCCTTTGTAAAGGTCCACAAATGACCCTCAGAAGCTCCAAGAATGCAGGATTTTGCTCCATTTATTTAAAAATTTTCCGGGGGGGGGGGCATGCCCCCGGACCCCCTAGATTACTCGCGCCTCCGGCGCTCAGATCGAGCCTGCGGCTCTCATTTTTCCCCTATACATATAAAACGGTAGTAAAACAATATAGCTAGATAAATCCCTGCCTTCGAATAATTAAATTTATCGCTTACATGTTTTTCTCATGATGAACAAACCCGAGCATTTTTTTCAAAACAAAGTACATGTATATATATATATTACCTGTACACTTACAATATTATATATAGCTCCTTTAAAAAAAATATTTAAAATATCTGATTTTCCTTTATTCTTTAAATATTAATTGCAAATTAATATAAAAATTACTATGGATTATATTCAATGCATGACTGAGGCTTCTACTAATAGAGAAAAAAATACTCGGGTTTGAATTATCTTCATTATTAGATATATCCGATAAACTTATATTTTTCAAAATTGACTTCACAACAGATCTTTACTTCCGTCAGGAACTACTGTTTGTCAATAAGGTTTTTGATCTGCGTTTTCCATGTAAGGATTGTTGTAATAAACTATTAAATCAATCTTATAATTTATTTTTATATATTATTAATGTAATGACGTACTTTTATTGTGTAAGATAATATGTGCTTGTTTCCGGTTAAGCGGCTTAAAGCCAATAAAATACAGCATTATGCTATTATTAATATAAAGATTTAATTAGGGTCTTCCGCTTCTTTCGGAAGACCCTACTGTTATTCTATTGTTTCTTATTATTCTTTTTTTTTCCCCTGCTCGATTTTTGACAAGCTATTTCTCAAAGACCTTTGGACTGATTTTTATGAAACTTTCAGGTTAGATACCTTGTAGTTAAACCTATTTTCACATGTTTTCAATTTTTTGATGCATGCCTTTAATTGTGAGTTATTGCCCTTTAATTGATAAATTTTGATGTCTCGTTTCCTCTAAAAATCTCAAGAACGACATATGATATTTACACGAAAGTTGGAGAACTTGTAGCCAATACATTGTAAATGTGCACAACGATAAAATTATAAGATGATTTCTTAAAGTTAGGAAGCTATAAAACCGCAATTTTAGTAATTTTTTTTTCCTTGAATTTTTGCTACTTTTTGTGTAATAACTTTTGAACCGGGAATAATTTGGTAAGAAATATATAACAAAAGTTGTGTGTAACTACAAGAGCTTTCATATTAGATTAATAAAAAGGGGCTGGCCCCTATAGTTAGGGGTTAAAGACGTACAACACACTGGGGGAGATAACTCTTGCGATTTCAATTGAACGTTTGACGTGACGTCAAGTTTAACGTCAAAAATAAAGCGTCAAAATGACGAGTAAAACGATCCCGATGTATATCAATCATGAAAGAAAATTGGGATTTGGGGCTTGGCTGTGATTGTGCGTACCATACTCAATCAATAAGTATTTTTTTAATTAACCCGATTAAACTCCGTAAAAAACAAGACAAAAAATACCATCCCTTAATGTTTATTTCATTTTATATACAATAAATTGTATTTTTGATGAAAGCGCAGCATTTTTTTTTATTCTAAAAATTTTATTTTACATTGCCGAAATTCTCATTTTGTACAATTGGCTATATAACATTCCGATTAATGGTCTTCATTACAATTTGTGCATACACGATATAAATATTGTTTTTCTTCTTTGTTTGAATAAAACAACAATAAATAAACGATAAACTTTTTACAATGTAAAATCGATGTTGTTCTCAGACCCTTACTGTTCAAAGAGAAACAACTCTGAAAATGTAGGAGATGTTTATTTTCCTCCCTTTTTTCACTGTTTTCCACAGAATCAGATACATTTACAGTAAGACCTGATAAACCCGACAATTGAATACTGTAGACCTCATATACACAATGTAAGTATAGAATTGAAAAGAAATGTTCACTTGTACTGAAATTATCTGCATTTATGAATATTCTTTTGCAGCAAATCGTAACTTTGACTTTCTGTCAACAATGTCGGTTCGCATTTCCTCGAATAAAAAAAAACGTAGCCTATAAGATTTTGAAAAATATCAATGTGGGATTTGATATAAATTGAAATAGATGAAGAGTTTAATGTTTGATATTTTGGAGTTAATGTGGACGAATACGGAATTTTCATTTTAACTTTAGAAGCGACGACATTGAAAGAAATGCGTACAATATCATGAGGGGTGTATGTACATCTATGATCTAAATAATGCAAATGTCGATGTATCTACACGGCCACATACTGTCTCGTTTGAAATAATGACATGAAAGAAACTACAATTATTCCATTTATATCACAGAAGAGTTGAACATACACCATTTTTATAATGAATAAAATGAAAGAAATAAAATTAAAAATCAACATATTCAAGTTCAACAAAACTTGAATTCGTATCCAGGTTTCATGTGATATGGAATGCATAACGCATACGTATATGGACTAAACACTAAAATCTTTCAGTAATTTTTCCTGATACATATAAAAAGAGTAGTCAATATTTATTCTGCATTCATGAATTTAAAAACTAATGCATACCTCCGGGATTCTTGACGAAATACCAGTATATTTGCACTGTAAACGACGTTTCGTCAAACGCTAAATGGTCTGCGATGCAAAAAAGGAAGGGGTGGGGGTGATAGGGGTATTCAAAAATTGCCTAAAAATCTAAATTTAAATACGCTTTACATATAAGAACTTTAAAATTTGTAAGTTAATATATTTGTGAAGCAAAAGCAATATTCCAATTTAATTTTTTTTAATGTGTATTAGTAGATTCATAAAACAAAGTGATCGACCTCCGTCTGAAAGACGCGCGGGAACGTGATTTATTGAGAAAGGGGGAGGGGTAATTTTCCGCTATTAAATCAAAACTGGTCGAACGAAAATTATACAAAAATTTATGAAGATTATTTTTACTACCAGCTACCTAAAGAAAGTTTTTTTACCAAAATTAAACGACAGGTTTTTTCACAAAAAGATTTTTTATTTGAAAAATACGCAATTTTCAAGGCTTAGAAAATTCATAGTTTTTCAGTTTAAGGTCTTTAAAAATTATTTTGATGCTATGTATATCAAAAAGATGACTATGTTTTTGTGTTAAATGGTTAAAGGAATAAATCAATGAAATTTGACATCTATATCTAATCTGGTTTTATTGAAAATCAAGGTTTAAGTAGTTCATTGATTAAGAATTTTCTCTCCTTGTAAACAACTAAAGGGGGGTAACTTTCGGAAGTTCCTGTCCAAAAACCACTCGAACGATTTTGTCCAAAATATGCATACATGCAGTAGATATAGTCATGTACTAAATATATAAAAATAACGAAAATTAAACAACAGGGATTTTGGGGGTAGGTGTGTTGTACATCCTTAATAGCTCATACACGTTTTTTTCTGATAGCTAAAAATATTGGTATATTATGAAAAAATTTGACTGAAATGATTTCGAACTTATTAAATCTTGTCATTTGATATAAAAAGAAATAAACTTCAAGCTATATTTAATTGTTTTTCATAAAACAAATATGAGAAACCTTTCAGGAACAAGTTGTCTACTATAGCCAGCCAAGCCTTTACTGCATGTGCACAGTTTTAATTGATGCATCTGAAAGATATAGTTTTGATTCGATGTTTCTCTTTTCTTTTTATTCAAATAATTTTAAAATGTTGTGATGTACACAATGTACAATAATTAGTTTAGAGGATTTTTTCGGGGTCTCTTGTTTGTAAACAATGCGCGGCATTGTGGGAAATAGGATGGCACTAAAGATGCGATGTACTAATCAAAAACTGATTTGGCCTGATTCAAAATTGTCTGTAAATATTCCAAACAATTGAATTTTTGTATAGCATAATGCATCAAAGTCATTAATTTAGTACATAAGTAATTTAAAATACTCAATATTACCATTTAATTAAAAATTAGA
>NW_026932546.1:0-5189 GCF_032062105.1 Saccostrea cuccullata
TACATAATTATTATTGCAAATTCAAATTTATTACCCCCGGGGTAGTGTTGACCTTTTCACTTTTTCATTAAGGCATATTTTCTAATTATAGACGTCACGTGGTGACGTCGTGGTGAAGTGCTTCGTGTAGTATAAGTCCCATTGAAGTCTTTAGAATGCATAATTATAACAAAAGTTTTATGCTTGACTTTTCCGATTTATTAGTGTTACATAATTATAAAAAAGTCTTAAATTGCCGAATTCTGGTCCATGTGCTGCCTTAACATACCCGCGTAATGTCTGGAAAACACTCGCAGTTAGTCACCCAGCCTTCCTTTAGCTTTTACGGTACTGGTATTCCTTCCCCAAGCGGTGTGATTATTTTGTCCTGTGCATGCTGATCTCCAGAATCGACGTCGTCATGGTTTACATATAATCCTAAGTCCTTCGCATCTTCAGCTCTCTATATAAGCTCAGGTTTGTTTCCAAAAGTTGGTTGTTTACACATTTTAAGAAAATCAATTAGTTGTTTCTTTGTCATTTTATTAAAGGCCTCCATTTTTAAACGATTTAACAACGTTCTTGACGCATGACGCTACACCCTACATTAGCATCTTTTACCTGCCGGAAGTTATAAACCTCCAATACTAGAGAGTGCCTATGGGGAGGTAACTAGGTTATCGAAGGAGGCTATATACGGAAACAATAAGATCATAACATGCTTTCATTTTTATCAAAAGTATACAATAAAAAAAATAATTGTCTAGTTTCTCTACAATGCAATTGATTAAAAAATTGATACTCTTTAATCAAGAACTACGTAGATTATATTTAAAAACCTTTGATAAAAAGTTATTAATAATTTTTTTCCTTTCTACAAATCTGATTTTAAAATTTAAATAAAAAACTGCACAATAAATCTGGAAAATATTTTTTTCTGCAGTGTATCAAAATTGTTAATTTCTAATTCCATCCATAAACATTATGTTCTTTTGTTATTCAAATTGAAATAAAGTTTGGCCTAGCACTACTAAGTCTAAAATGTACTGACATTCCCATTTTTTACTGACAAAACTACTGACAATGTGCTGTCCTTACTGATAAACTTAGACAATTACTGACCTTTTTACTGCCGGTGCTGATAATCTTAGTCGATGCTGATAAACTTAGACAATTACTGACCCGTTCACTGCCCCTGCCGAAAAACTTAGACAAGTGCTGACATGTATTTACTGATAATTACTGTCGCTATTGTTCGCGCTCTAGGGGAGGCTGCAGAGGTGTGAAATTGATTTTTTTTTTATTTCAAAGAGGGTTTATTTGATTTTTTAATGATTAATTTTATTTATTATTAAAAAATATTTTTATTGCAATATGCCCCAATGATATGTATAAAAAAAATTAAATGATCATTTTATGGAAAATTATGTGTTTAAACGTTTAAAAATAATTTCATAAGAAAATATATATAAAACTTCAAAGCTTTTCATCAGAAAAAAAAGATCATAAAATTATTTTTGTGTTGTTTAGTAGCACAATATTTACAGCAAATTACAACCATTTAAAATTCTTTTCCTCCCGACTATAAAAAATTATTATTTATTCATTTATATACTTTTTATAAAATTTACATCGAAAGTTTTGATAATTTCTTTCTTTCTTTTTTGCTACGGGCCTATCTTCATATTCATTGATCCTTAATATGTAGAAGAAGTCGCCTGAGGTGATCCGAGTGTGTACGGTAGCGGGAGAATTAGACAATAGGTGTCACTGCTGCATTATATACAGAAGACCACTCGTCGGATTTCACAGGAAGTTAGTTACGCAACATTACGGCGACGGGTATACCTGTCTGTTTTCAACACAGAAAATCTGATTCGGGAAAGACACAAACTTTTCAGATTTAGCTGCATTTTAAAAAACAAAATAATAAAATGAAGAAATCAATACTAATTATGGTTTTCGGGGAAAAGGGGGTCTTCCTAAACATTTCAGTTAACATGATTAAGTTGGATTATTGTGCGATGTAAAATTTATGGGACAATGAAGTAGAAAAACAATAATTAATGTGCTGTCACTTTCATGTATGTAAAGTTTTGTTTATCAAATTTAAAAAAAAACGGAAGTGGGGAAATAATTCCATGACTGTATATTAATTATTCAATTAACTTCTCAGAGAGAGAGAGGGGGGGGGGGCGGCAACTCGGCACGGGAGACGGTGGAGATTTTCAGTTAGTATTAAAAATGTTTATCGTATTAAAAAAGAAAGTAATAAAGAATTAAACAAACCTGAAAAATAATAAATACAATTGTAGATTATACCAAGTGGTCAAAGGAATCTGTGCCATGCAAAATAGCGATAAATCTTCTTCATGTGCACTAATTATTGCGTTTTACATGTAACCTAGTAAATGCACAAGACTTTGGTGCTAATATTGTTAGCGATAAACTTTTTATTATAATATAATGTATTTATGACCAAAGTTGCCGGGCACAGTTTATATTTTAAAGCGCTAGAAATTTACCATGTTTCTCACGTTCAGTAGAAAACTCGTGATCATTTATCATCGATCGATTCAAACCAGAAACCTTAAACAGTGGATTGTGCACATGTAACGTTCTTGACTTCAACAGATGTCCAAGACTATTTAGAAATTAAATAACCGATACGCTATAATTCAATTTTGATTAAAATTTATTTAGATTTTCATAAAATTAAAGATGTCTGTTTTGTTTTATACATGTAAAAATAATCTGAAAACAGGAAATACTTGAACAACTATACATTTAAATACGGGTATATTTAGCATCTGTCTTCATAAGAATTATTTATAATATGATGAAAACAACATTGTAACTTGTTGTCGGTAATTTATATAAATTGATTGACCAGGGATAGGGATGAAGTGAAAGTATTCAACACATCTATATAAACTTATTCCACACATACACTGTAATTAATTAATTGGGGATCGTTTTGTCATGAATTGTTTTACACATATGGTAATTATCAATAATAAATTTATATTTTCTGAGAACTGAAACTTTATTTCAAATAAATTAAAATAAGACTGTTTCTAAATTAAAATAGAATAACACACACATTTTCACATCACTGCTGCTACCCCCAAACTGAAACTATGATAAATCTTTTAGTATATAACTTGATAAATAGAGCTTTTCAAAACTGTCATTTGAACATTTAAATATGAAATTATTTTATGACAAAAAATATATTTAAAAAAATCATTTCACACCTCTGCAGCCTCCCCGAGAGCGAGAACAATAGGGACAGTAATTATCAGTAAATGTCAGAACTTGTCTAAGTTTTTCAGCAGGGACAGTAAACGGGTCAGTAATTGTCTAAGTTTATCAGCATCGACTAAGATTATCAGCACTTTTCTAAGTTTATCAGCACCGGCAGTAAAAAGGTCAGTAATTGTCTAAGTTTTTCAGTAACGACAGCACATTGTCAGTAATTTTCTAAGTTTGTCAGTAAAAAATGGGAATATCAGTACATTTTGGACTTAGTAGTGTAGGTTTGCTTATGCTCGTTAGAAAATATTCTGTTGTTACACATACCACGACGCAAAAAAACAGAATACTTTCCCTTCAAATGTCTACAGAATTTGGATACAAAGGATCAAATTTTATAATTTTTAGAGCATTCAGGATGTAAAACAACTCATATTGTATCGCTGGTGTTTCAAATTTGAAGATGATATAATTTTTTTCTTGTCTTTTTCTGCAGAAGTTGATCTCAACGGCTCATTTGCATTTCGTGCCAATGTTTTAACACTTGACGACAATGAAAGACTCACTTTTGATCATTGGACACCAGTGACGTATCAGAACTGGAATCCTAACGATGAGGGCGAAACAGCAGTTGACCCCATCTTTGGCCTCCTTTTGACTTATCATAACGACGGCAGGTGGCGCTGGGTGACTGAGAGAAACTACACGTACTATACAGGAGAAGACGGACTAAAGCTTTCCTTTATTTGTGAGGATTCTCCATTTTATTTGGAGCATGAAGAGTGTTCTGTTACATAATGATTCATTCTCTTTTAATTAAAATAAACATTTGCTACCATTATTTTTTGTTATATAATTTCATTAAGCATGGTGTATATAGTTCTAAATCATTAAATGGAGTATTCTTAAGTAAACGTCAGATCGTATATATGTCTCCTCGGAAGAGATCTAAATTTATCCTCGAATCGTATATTCCTCTCCTTGGAAGAGATCTAAATTTATCCTTGGATTGTATATTCGTCTCCTCGGAAGAGATCTAGGTTAATCCTCCTGTTTTAAATAAACTATTGATAGCATGTACACAAAGACAGACGGTGCATTATATTGTTTCGTTATTTTCACAAGGAAACTGACTGGGATCTCCTCGCACCGTACATGCAAACATTTTATCACAAAATGTTGTTTTTTAAAATTTCTATCCGTAATCCAAAAAATAAGGGGCAAATATATTTTCCTAGGACGGTCGGTCCAGTTGTTTGTTTGTTATTTTTTTCTGATTTATCTGTAAGTGGGGAAATCAATTAGCCCTGACTACAGCCTTTAATTTGTTTGAGCTATGAATTTCATATTTCACAGGTTTTTTCTTTAGTTTGACGGTCAGTTTGGAATTTGGAATTTGAGCCTTTGTCATATGAACTATGGCTATAATATTTCACTGGTGTATTCAACGTGTAAAAACTTTTCCTAGTGTAAAAGTATTTTTGACTTTGACCTTTATGTTTGACTCACTTTTAAAGAAATTTTCCAAATTTTAAGCTAAGCAATAGCTACTACACGGTTAAATCAATTGATATCATACTCCATACGCTCATATTTTGATAAGACCTTCTCTTGAGTACAAGAAGTAATGACTTTTAACCTTGTTTTTATGGATTTAACCTACTTTTCAAAAAAGTTAACTTTGGACGTATTTACTGAATATTTAGTGCTAGGGGTTAACTATTTTACTGGTTCATTTCTTGTGGTAAGAGCTTCTGTTGTATACCAATATTTTCTTTTTATTCTTTATCCTTTTATTTGGACATCATACTTTGACCTCTTTTGGAAAACTTTGGTTATAACTTTTGAATGGTTGATTTCGTGACTTTAATATTTCCCCTGTGTATTCTTTCTGAAATTCTTTCGGGCATCATTAATATTGACTCCTTACCTTGTCCAGTTTGACCTACTTTTGA